>NC_045439.1:3135507-3152809 GCF_002776525.5 Piliocolobus tephrosceles | reverse complement strand
CAGGACACCAGAGTCTGCTGAGAACCTCCAGGGGGTGCTCAGGACACAAGAGGGAACTCAGAACCACCAGGGGGCGCTCAGGACACCAGGGGTCGCTCATTACCACCATGAGGCGCTCAGGACATGAGTTGACACTCAGGACACAAGGGGGAGCTCAGAACCACCAGGGGGTGCTCAGGATATGAGGTGATGCTCAGGACAAAAGGGGGAGCTCAGAACACCACGTGGCTGTCAGGACACCAGGGTTCTCTTAGGAAGCAGTGCCTCATCAGGTCCCTGGGGACGGTGGCTTTCTTTATTTAATCCTTATGATTCCTGACCTGGTGAAGCCAAAGTCTTCCCAGGATCTCTTGCCATTTCTTCCTTGGAATCCATGTTTCTCTTACCTACAGAATCTTAACTTAGAACAGGAATTCAATTAAACTTTTAATTCTTTATATTTTTGTAATAATACTAGCAATAATATCTCAGTAAAATTTTAAAATGAAGAAATTGTGTATGCTTACTTCAAACTATTTCCACAAACATTTTTGTTACTGTGCTGTGTCAGTCACACTATGTAAAGGTTTCCTAACAATAACTCTGCATATGCATGATGTTGAGTTTCTTGCTCTTTCATCTGCTAATTGTGAAGATGAAACACCACTTTAAGGGCTCCTGTCTTCCACTTTGGTGGTTCCTGGTGTTCTGCCCCTCAGTTTCTCCACTTCCCTTCTTCTGTCCAAACCTTTTATATTCCTCAATTTCCATTCAAGGAAACAGCAAGTCTGTTTACTTTGTCTCATCTATGTCTGGTGAATGAATTCACTTCCCTTTATGATCACTGAAGCCAACCAAGTATAGGCAGACAACAGTTCTAATATGATCATCTACCTGCAAACGCACTGCCCTCTTCACCCCTTTCTAGGGTCCTGCAGACATCCCCTCAACACATCCCCTCCTTTCCCTAAGTACCATAGAGTGGGCTCTGGAGCTCCTGCTGCCCCCTGTGTGCTCAGTCCTGGGGCTCACTAGTGCTTTGATGAAAAGCCCAAATCCCCATGTGTTTGCACACTCTCAGACCACCCTCCAGCCAGCTGTTACTGTGAGTGAATCCCTGGGAACCCTGGGTTGATTTTAGTTCTGTATTTATGGATATTCTCTAGCATCCAGGAATATTGTCAAATAAACAACCTATCAAGTTTATGTTAAAAATTTGTGTGAAGCCATTGCAAAAGAAAAAACAGTCTTTAAATTGGAAATTGCTATTTTTAACTTAATACTTAATATGTTATTTTAATTTAATATTTAAATGCTATTTAAATTGGAAAAAGCTGATGACTTTTGTAAAGTACAATGTTATTTCAACCAATCGTGTAATAAAATTTTAATAGAGATATTTGCATTATTATATTTATAATATTAAATGCATTAAAACATTTATTTAAAAAGTATGCTGTTAGTAAAAATGGGAAATAAGCCAGCACAGAGTGTATAAAAAATACCATTGTATATTTCAATGTTAGATTTGTCAATAATGGCAGTAAGTTTTACTAAAACATGTGTTTACATATATTTCTTAATTTACAGTGGAACAGACACTTACTCGTTGAAGAATGTTACTTTGGACCGAAACCTTAAACTGTAAATACAAATAAATCCATACAAATTCAATAGAATAACATAGAAACAAATGTATGTCACTTTGATGTTTCAAAATGCATCTATATTTGCCTGTGCACATATATGTTTCATTGCTGGGTGGCTGTGTCTATATATATGGGTGTGACTAGGAAGTTTCAAAATACATTATTAACTTGTATAGTTACATAAATTTAAGTTTTTTATGGTAAATGATAATAGAAAACACACAAAAATATTCTAGAGAGCATTTGCAATAACTAAGGTGTATTCAGGTATTGTATTAATGAAGAAAAACTAGCCAAAATGTTTTTAAACTTTTATTTTAGATTCAGAAGTACTTGTGCAAGTTTTGCTTTGTAGGTAAATTGTGAGTTATGTTGGTTTGGTGTACAGATTATTTTGTCACCAAGGAAATAAGCATAGTACCTGGTAGGTAGATTTTCAATTCTCACCCTCCTCCCACCCTCCACACTCAAGTAGGACCTTGTGTCTGTTGTTTTCTTTGTATCAATATGATTAGCTCCCACTTACACATGAGATGGTATGGATTTTCTGTTACTGTGTTAGTTTCCTTAGGATAACAACCTCCAGCTCCATCTATGTTGCTGCAAAGAACATGATCTTATTCTTCTTATGACTGTGTTGTATTCCATTCTCAAACTTACAGAAATCAATAAATGTGATTCATCACATAAACACAAGTAAAAATAAAAACCACATAATCATCTCATTGATCAATATTAACATTCAATGTAAATCTAAATCTCCCCTAGGAATCTTTCATCTTCTCTTGGCCCTTCCCTCTCCTCAGGCATCCCAAACCAGAGCTTTCTATATATTAGGAGACATGAAAATAGGGCCTTGCCTCAGCGGATGAAAAACAGCACAGCCCTGACTCCGCAGCTCTGGGACAGAAGCCCCAGCCCTGGAATACCAAGGTGCTTCCATTCAGTCATCAGCACTGAACACTGAACACATGCCATGGAGTTGAGGCTGCGCTGGGTTTTGTTTGTTGTTGTTCTAAAAGGTGACCAAGAAGAACTAGAAATACTGAGTGTCAGTGAATATGAGTGAGAGAAACAGTGGCAGTTTCTGACCAGAATTTCTATGTGTTTGCAGGTATCCAATGTGAGGTGCAGCTGGTAGAGTCTGGGTGAGGAGTGACACAGCCTGGGGGTCCCTGCGACTGTCCTGTGCAGCCTCTGGATTCACCTTCAGTAGCTATGGCATGCACTAGGTGGACCAAGCTCCAGGGAAGGGGCTGGAGTTGGTCTTACATGAATGCGAGTGGTGGAGGCACATACTACTCAGATTCTGTGAAGAGCTGATACACCATCTCCAGAGAAAACACCAAGAACTCACTGTATCTGCAAACAAACGGTTTGATTGTTGATGCCATGGCTGTCTATTACTGTAAGAGACACAGTGAGGAGAAGTCAGTGTGAGCCCAGACGGAAACCTCCCTGCAGGAGCGCTGGGGAGAAATCAGGTGCAGGGGTCCCTCAGGGCCCACTGGTCAGAGGCCACTCCAGAGGCAGGTTCACATGAAGATTAGAGGTTGGTTTTCTCTCAGGATGTGGGACTTCATCATCTTCTTCTGTCACTTTCTTTAGGGAGCCTCTTCATTTTAGAATTCTGTGTGTACCATTGTTTTATATATATTTATATATATATTATATATATAAACACACACACATATATATATAATCATGATAATATGAGGACATATTTTCCCATGCACAAAATGTAGATTGACACTTACAGAGAAGAAAAATTATCAACCAATGTCAAAAATATCAGAGTCCTGAAAAAGCCTAGGTGTTCTGGTAGGTCATCGCCAATCAGACTCAGTACAGTTAACCTCAGTGAAATTCCAGGATTCAAATACTATTTATGGATTCTGATCATACCCAAGAGAGAGTCTGCACCAGAGTGAGTGTCATATAGAACCTCACAACTTCCATATATGACCCTTCTCTTGACAATGAAGTATGAAATTGAGTATCAGCAGTGATTTGATTTTTCTTTTGCTTTCCATATTCTTTCCTTTTAGTTGTTATTGTTTAGTTTAGTCATTTCTTTTGCTATATCCATTTTTTTTCTTAGTTGTGCCTTTCACTTTTTCATTTGCTTTTCCTGCTTCCTGATAAAGGAAGAAAGACATACTTTCTGTGGTATAAATTCCAGGGCTCAAGCCTTTTCCTGGGGGCTCAGGTGAGTCTCAGGCTGTGGCCCCTGCAGCCACATGAGAGAAGCTGATGGGACTTTCTTCCCTTCTCCTGACTCAGAGCCCTCCATGGTGCTGTGGAGAATCATCTGAGATGCCTGTGGCCATTAGTGGTGAAGGTGATGAAATGTGGATGTGGATTTGATCCTGCGCTGTGCAAACAGTCATAGAGTCACTTTTCTCACCATGGTGTTAGAAAGAGACTGTGAAAGTTGTCAGAATCCAAATGGAACAATTTGTGTTAAAACCCTGGGAAATGGAGCTGGGAAGGCCATGAGGGAGGGTTCTCATCACACACGTCTTCCCTAACAACAACTGTCATAAATAGATTCTGCCAAACCACAACATTGCACAAAGGCCAGCACAACTTTAAAATAATTACTTCTCCAACTACATCTTCCCAGAGCTGCCTGCCCAATATTAGCCTGATGCCACCCTGGTTATTGGTCATTTTATCCCAGGTTAACTGTCTCAAAACCGTATATGTGGCCCTCCTCATTTTTTCTTTAAAACACTTTCCTTATTTACCCAAATGTGCCCATGCACATTCCCATTGCAATGCTTATTCTCAAATAAATATCACTTTACTTTAGAGTCTTTTTCTGTCTGAGATTCAGGTTTGACAAGCTGCAGATGGACTTGCCAATTTTCTGTGGGATATAGGGGATAATAATTATGAGAGATGTCTAAGCATGTTCAGTGTTCATAAGACCAGCCGTAAATAAATGCAGGCTGGAAGTCTCGGAGAGAGTTGAACCTGCTGAAACACCATAGCATTTTACCTTCTCCCATTCTTCTCTGATTGGAATCAGACCCAACCCAGGTTATCAATGACAATCTACCTAAGCTAGAGGTAACTGATTATAGTATTAATAGCAACAATGGGTTTTCCTTTTCTGCCTGGCTTTTGTATTGTCACCTTGTTCCATCCTCTAGAGTATCTGTTTCAGCCCTTCGGATGCTGGTTTTAGAGTCCTGCCTCTAAAGTGTAATTTCTTAGTTCTATAATGGTGATAAAGGAGGAGAAGGTGGGTCTGGATTTGTTTTAGAAGTTCAGGCTCTCATTCTCTTCCAGACACTCTGGTACAGAATGATTTATGGGATTGTCCCCTTTCTAGGGGAAAGATATTCAAGAGAATAGGAAAGCTCTTCAGTATTTGGTCCCTGAGAATTTTACACTAGAGCACATTCACCACTCTTGACTTCAAGCATTCCAATATGTATTTGAAGCTTTATCTTGAAATAGACTGTATCTCATATGGCAGACTCTGTCTCAGGTAATCTCATACCCTGACTTTGTTACTCTCTACAAGAACTTGTCTCTCCCTAAATTTCAGATTTGTTGTTTTTCTTAAATATTTGATTATCTGAAGTATGAAAGACAATTTGCCAAATTTCTTATTTTCTGTTTATCTGTTATTGCTGATGTTGTTGTTGTAAAATATAAAAAATACATATATTTCTTATCTATGTACTTCTCTAAGCTGAGGAGCAGATATTTTTGGTAAAACCCAGAATAACATAAGCTTCCTCATATTAATTAGCTTCTCAATAGGAAAAAAAATTATAGTACATTTGTTCACTGTAATATTACCCATCATTTATAATGTATAAATATCTGATACACACAATGACAAGCTAAAACATCTAGGTATTTATGGTGAGTAAAATAAGCCAAACGAGTAAGTGTATATACTACATTATTCCATTTCTATAAATTCTGGAAAATGAAAACTAATCTACAATAATTTAATGAAGAACAGTTGTTGCTTGAGGAAGTGGTAGAAGAAGGGAAAGGGATAGAAGGAGGAAATGTGGAACAGGAGAAAAAATTGAGGGGAATTCACTTGCCCACTTTCTTGACAATAGTGATAGTTATGTCATGTTTATCAATGTATACTTTAAGGATATGAAGTTTATTGTCTCTCAATTAAACTTTTAAAGTTTATTACAAGCAAACAAAAAATTAGACAAAAAGAACGGACAGAAAATGGATAACGTATGTTAAATGCCAATTACCTGAAAATGTATCTACGTGAACCTTAGTTGTCTCCATAATTTTAGGTGAACGCTAGAGTGTAGCGGAATCACACTGTTCTCATTACAGGCAGTGAGTTCTGCAAACCGCACTAGACACGTCCAGCTCTGTGCTGGAGTTGGTTCAGGGAGCACAGTGATGAGAAGCACAGGCTCAGATACTGGAACTCAGTCATCTCGGACATGAGCGCTTAGACACAGACATAGACTCTGTGTGTGGGTTTATGTTCACATCTGAAAATGGAGAAAACATTGAGTCTCACAGACATAATTTACACACATATTTAAAAATATAATGCAGTGTTTGGTGCTGTTTATCACAGCACAATTTCCTAATGAAAGTGCAAATCTTCCAAATACCATAAGTCACCAAACTCCTGCAGAAGACTCCATCATCTTCTCTCAGCAATGCCTTCTCCTCACGTATCCCACCCTAGAGTTTTTTATGTAGTTGGAAATATGCAAAGGACCCTCCTTCTCTGGTGAAAACCAGCCCTGCCCTCACCCTACAGTTCTGGGATGGGAGCCCCAGCCCTGGAATTCCAAGGTTTTTCAAAATGGTGATCAGCACTGAACACAGAGAACTCACCATGGGGTTTGTGCTGACCTGGCATTTACTTGTTACTATTTTAAAAGTAGACTCAGGGTGAACTAGAGATTTTGAGTGTGAGTGGATAACAGTTAAGGAAACACTGAAAATAAATGCCAGTTTCTGACCAGGATGCCTCTGTGTTTTTGGGTGTCCAGTGTGAGGCACAGTTGGTGGAGCCTGGGGTAGACTTGGTACAGCCTGGAGTGGGGTCCCTGAGACTCTCCTCTGCAGCCTCTGGCTTCACCTTCAGGAGCCACTGGATGCACTGAGTCTGCCAGGCTCCAGGGAACAGACTGAAATGGATCTCATGTATTAGCAATGATGGGAGTAGCACATGTTACACACATTCTGTGAAGTTGTGATTCCCCATCTCCAGAAGCAATGTCAAGAACAAGAACACACTCTATCTGGAAATAAACAGTTTGAGACCTGAGTACACAGCCATGTATTACTGTGCCAGAGACACAGTGAGGGAAGTCAGGTTGAATCCAGACACAAACCTCTCTGCAGAAACACATGCAGGAAACCGGCTACAGGCGGCGCTCAGAACCCACTGTCAGATTCAACCTCAGAGGCCAGTGCAGATAGAGGGTAGGAGCTGGTTTTCTCAGTGTTTGGAACTTCCCTCTCCATCTGACAGTTTCCCAGAGAACCTCACTAATTTAGAGTTCTGTGCCTACCAAACAAATCTCCAAATATACACCTTTTAAAATGTTGTAATATAAAGGTCTAGTCTCACATGTACAAAAACCACTTCCAGGCATGAGAAGTCCTCAACCATGGTCACCAAGATCAGAGTCCTGAGGAAGCTCAGGGGTGCCTGGTGGGTCTTCTCCAATCAGACTCAGGACAGGAAACTAATTTTAATCCCCTGATTAGAAAAGGCTTTAGGGATTCTGATTCCAGCCAAGAGAGAGGCTGGGCCAGAGGCAGTGTCACGTAGAACCTCACGTTTCCTGGATGTCCCTTCTCTTGATATTAAAATATGCAAAGCCGTATCAGCACTTATCTGGTGCCCCTTTTGCTGTCAATCAATTTTCTTTCTTTTAATTTTTCTCACTTTTTCATTTTCTTTTCTGCTCCCTGAAAAAGAAAGATGTGGTCCATATGGTATAAATTCCAGGGCTCACGTTTCTTGGCTGGAGCTCAGGTGGGGCTCAGTCTGTGGCTCCTGCAGCCACATGGGAGAGGATGATGGGACTTTCTTCTTTCCCCAATGCTTGGGACCCTCCACTGTGTTTCATGGAGACCCATCTGGAAATTTGAGTGGCCCAGGGGAACTGAAGGGCATAAGCTTGTTTGGTGACAATGAAATGCAGCTGTGGAATTGATTCTGTGTTGTGCGAACCAGAAGAGCTTTTGAATGTTGTCAGAATCAAAACGGAGTTACTTTTGTTAAAACTTTTAGAAATGGGACTGGGGAAAGCCACAGAGGGAGGGTTCGCATACACTTACACTTGGTAACAAGAACTATCACAAATAGAGCCTTAAAAAAGCACAGCCTTGCCCAAAAATCCACCACAACTTTAGGAAAAAGTTACTCCCGCAAGGATATGTCCTCATGTACTATGTGTCCAACTTTCCCCATTTGCCACCCTGTTATTAATCTTTGTAGCCAAAGAAAATTGTCTCAAAGCAACTTACTTAACCCTTCTCATTTTAACAGCCTAAGAATTTACACCCTGAAGTAATTGCCTCATTTAGTGTTAATATTAATGCCCTTTTGACAATCTTTGAAGCTGTTTTTGTCTGATGTTTCTTGCAACATAAAAAATGGGAATGGGAAGTTTTTTGTTTTTGTTTTTTGGTTTTTTGGTTTGTTTTTTTGTTTTTTTTAACCACATAAAGGATTTTTAGGAAGATATGATGGAAAGGCAACCTTAATGTATTGTTCAGTGTTTCTGCCTAACACATCGATCTCTTAAAATATTTTGCTGTGTCTTCATGTGATAAAGCAGACAACGACACTGAAGATAAAAGAAAAAATGTGTGTGCCTTCCACATTCCAAATCATAAAGTCGTGCTGGGGGTGTTTTTGATGAAGTGAATCACAGGTCATAAGTGCTAGTGCGAGTAGCTTTGGAAAATGGAGTTCATAGGTTTCTTAAAGATTTGCTAGTTTTAATTTAAGAATATTATTTACTATTTATTTTTAGTTCAAGCTTTCCAGAGGATTCTTGGTGGTAATGGCAGTGTAGTATTTAAGAATGACGAATGAACTCACAGCGTTATTTTATAATATTTTCTGTAGGGTGTACATGTCAGTCACTTGACATAAAAGCTCATGTCGGAGCAGTGTGAAGAAGAAGAGGTGAGAACGACCCCCAGACCGACCAAAGCCCGCGTGCGCTGCATCCCGCGTCCAGCACCTAGGTCCCGCCGCCGTCGCCACCATGCCCAAGAAAAAGGCTGAAGGGGATGCTAACGGAGATAACGCCAAGGTGAAGAACGAACCACAGAGAAGATCCGCGAGGTTGTCTGCTAAACCTGCTCCTCCAAAGCCAGAACCCAAGCCTAAAAAGGCCCCTGCAAAGAAGGGAGAGAAGGTACCCAAAGGGAAAAGGGGAAAAGCTGATGCTGGCAAGGAGGGGAAAACCCCTGCAGAAAATGGAGATGCCAAAACAGACCAGGCACAGAAAGCTGAAGGTGCTGGAGATGCCAAGTGAAGTGTGTGCATTTTTGATAACTGTGTACTTCTGGTGACTGTACAGTTTGAAATACTATTTTTTTATCAAGTTTTATAAAAATGCAGAATTTTGTTTTACTTTTTTTTTTTTTTTTAAAGCTATGTTGTTAGCACACAGAACACTTCATTGTTGTTTCTGGGGGAAGGGGCATATATCACTAATAGAATGTCTCCAAAGCTGGATTGATGTGGGGAAAACACCTTTCCCTTCTAGTTTTGGGAGACTTCCTCTAGGTTCCCAGGAGGAAGGGATTCCGACTTTGACACACATGGCCACCTTGGCACAAAAGCCCTGTGGTATGGCGAAACAAATTTGCTTTTATGTCCTCTTCTCCCTTTCCATCTTTCAGCATAGACTTAACTCTCTTAAGCCCAGACATCTGTTGGGACCTGACCCCTAGTCAGTGGTTACCAGTGTGTCAGGCAATCTGGACTTTCCAGTGATGCCACTGAGATGGCACCTGTCAAAACAGCAGTGGTTCCAGTTCTAGACTGTGGATCTTCAGATAAATTCTGCCATTTTCATTTCACTTCCTGAAAGTCAGGGTCAGCTTGTGAAAAGTTGTTAAACAACATGCTAAATGTGAAATGTCAACCCTCACTCTAAACTTTCCCTGTTCAGAGCATCAGATGAAGACTTCATTGGGTTTTATAGTGGCTTTCTGATTTTTGGTAGTCCATTGAAGAAGGGAGTTTTAAAGTTGTTGTATACTGTTAACAATTGCTTGCCCATGCCCTGTCTGAAATACCATGATTGTTTATGGAAAATATCTTTAATAAAGCTGGATACAGTTGGCTTGGAAAAAAAAAAGCTCACGTCACTGATAGAAAAATGAAAATTGAGCCAATTTTAATAACTGCAGGGGAAATAGTTTTTGGCAATGAGTGCTTCAACACAACCACAAAATAAATAGACAAAATACTAAAATACAGCAGGAATCTGATCTCAGTTTCTCTGACTTATATGGACAAGCCTGTTCCACATCCAAATTATTGTTCAAACTCCAGGAAAAAATACACTTTTGGATTCTGGAAGCTAAAAGCTCTCTCGTTAGATAGTGCTAAAGTACTTGTGAAATGCAGAATTGTGTTCATGAAGATGACTTCACTGTGATTTTTTTTTTTTTTTCCTGTTGACAGCTTCCCAATCTGTCTCAGATGTCAAGCCCTGATCTATGGGGTGAATGTGGTTGCACATGACTAGCAGAGACTGATTCTTCATATCTCCAGGTGCCCTGTCTTTGGAGCAGCTACAGAGTCAGCCCTAGACTAGAAGAGCCCACACGGACCTTCTGCATCACTTGTGTCTCTGGTCACTCCATTACAAACAGTGCTTATGACTGGGCCTGAATCTGCCAGCTCAGGAAAGGGCTGGAATGGATGGAGTGTACTGGTAGTGATGGTGGAGGTCCTACCAGCCTGTGGCAAATGGAAGCATCTCTTTTTTATCAGGCTGAATAACATTGTAGTGTTTTCTCATACCACTTTTACTTCATCCCTTTGTCCATTACTAAACACTTAGGTTGTTTTTATGTATTGGCTGCCATAAATAGAGCTGCAATTAACATAAGAGCACAGGTGTCTTTACAAGTTTATGATTTTATTTCCTTTGGCTCTATTCCCAGAAGAGGATTTGCTGAGTCATATTGTATTTCCATTTTTGATGTATTTATGAGCTGCTATACTGTTTTTCATGATGGTGGGACTAAAAATAGTGTAGTCATCATGAAAAACAGTTTCAGTTTTGACATGATCCAAACACAAATAATGTTTGATCCTGGATATCTATAGGAGTTTCTAATAAAATTGGTGAATAAATTAAAAAGCAGTAAGCAAAATCAGCAATTCAGAAATAGTGTACCCAGATGGTTTTTCTCTCAGAAATGAAAGAGAAATAAGCTATTTCTCAGGTGAGATAAACTAAGATGTTTTCTTCACACTTGATGGGTCATACAAGAAATATTCAAGGGAATTTGTGTATAAAAGCCAACATATGAAAACCATCACCTTGGAAAAAAACACACAAAAATTATATTTCAATGGCAGAAACAATAAAAAAGAGAAAAGAAACATTATTACTACAAAACAACACCAAATCATAAAACCAAACGGAAAGAGAATAAACAAAGACAGAATAGTGAGCCCCACAGACGGCAGGAGAGAGACTCAGGCTTGGTACAGCCTGGATCAGTGAGGGGGAACCAGGGCAAGTTGTACATGAGAACACACCCTACTACGGGGAGCTCTCCTTAAAACCCAAAACGAGACGGGCGGATCGGCGGATCACGAGGTCAGGAGACCGAGACCATCCTGGCTAACACGGTGAAACCCCGTCTCTACTAAAAATACAAAAATTTAGCCGGGCGAGGTGGCGGGCGCCTGTAGTCCCAGCTACTCGGGAGGCTGAGGCAGGAGAATGGCGGGAACCCGGGAGGCGGAGCTTGCAGTGAGCTGAGATCCGGCCACTGCACTCCAGCCTGGGCGACAGAGCGCGACTCAGTCTCAAAAAAAACAAAAAAACAAAAAAACAAAAACAAAAACAAACAAACAAAAAACCCAAAACTATCCTAAATTTTAAACATATTTACTTACAAATTTTAAAATATAAAGATGCCACGATAACAAAAGATAAAGGAAAGGTGGATTTGCATATTAAAATATAAAAAATGAGTATTTCTCAACAAATGATAATACTTATGAGGGGGGACAAGTTTATTCCATCATGGGAAATGATTTAAGAGAAGAACATTCAAAATGCTTATGGCCCTAATGAGGAAGCTTCAATTATGAATATAAATAGAGTTATCTCACTACAAGGGTGATGGCTTGAGAAACTTCAAGTTTTGCAAAGAAACAACCTCATCTGGCAAAAATTATAAAAACTCAGCCTTTAATATCAAAGCAAATTATCCTAAGAACACACAGTAAATGCAATCCATTGATTGACATAATGTGCTCCTATTGACTGAATGGTTATGACCCCATAAGGCATATGTTGGAATCTCAACTCCAGTGTGATGGTGGTAAAGGTGGGGTCTTCATTCTCCTTGGGATGTTGTTGAGGCTCCACCTCCTGAGTGGAATTAGTGCCCGGATAAAATACCCCAGAGAGCTCCTCTTTCCTTCCACGAGGTGTGGTCATGGTAGAAAGGTGGCCATCTATAAAGAAAGAATTGGGACATCACTAGATACGAATCTCTAAGGCATCTTTATCTTGAACTTCCCAGCCTTGAAAATCAGGACATATACATTTATGTTACTTCTGGGCCACCCAGTCCATGGTATTCTCTCACAGCAGTTCAGTCTCAGCAAGTGCAGTGAGGACCCGGAATACTTGAGAGAAGAGCATTACCCTCTTCTTTACATCTCAGGATCACAGAATCTTGACTTTGGGCTGAACTGACCAGAAGGTGGTGCTTCCCTCTCCCCCAGATCTCAGTTGACATCATGGTGTCAGGTCTTTACGATGGAGACTAAATCCCAGTCTGTGATTTGGTGGATGCCTATCTCCTCCCAGCCTTACTTACAAGACAGAGTTTCTATGCCATGTGTTATAGGCCAAAAACAGGTGTACCCCAGTGATTCTCACGCTAGCTCACCTGTGGGGCAGAGGTTCTGGGGAGCTTCCTGGGAGAGGCACAATGAAATCACAGGAGTCTACCACTCCCACGCAGTTTTCTGTACTTAAAGCAGGAATGTCCCTCTGAGATACTTGAACCCTTTCTTCTGCACCAAGATAGAGTCTGGTATGTTTTTATAGTGATAGAGGCAGGGCATAAAAACAGTGATACAAAGCTCTCTCTAAAGGGTGTGCCTTGATTGCAGTTGAATGAGAGTATTTTCAACCCTAAACTTCACCTAAAATGTTAGTGGTTTTCATGGTAAGTAATTCATAGAAAGCTGACACCTCCATGAGAGCAAAATACAGAAAACAATAGTCCACTCATTTTTAACAGAGAGAATAAGAAAAACTGGAATTGAGGAATAACCAGCTGGGCACTGTGGCACTGCCTCGAGTTCCATTTACTTGGGAGTTTGGGGTGAGAGGATCACTTGAGCCAAGGATTTCAAGCCTAGCCTGGAAACACAGCTAGACTGCATTTCTTCAAAAATAAATAAATAAATAAATAACATTTTGGGGTCAGGACAAACCTCAAAAACTGCCCCAAAAAGCAGCCAAATTTAATTGCATCAGATTGTTGATCAATTTATGTTACAAAACAATGTCTTCACACCAGAAATGAGCACAGTGTAACATCTAGATGGTATGTTAAGAGACACAAATGGTCAAGTAGAAAAATCAGGTAATTCGGCTGTCAAAGGCAACACTGCCAAATGATAGCGTTTCCGTGGAAACTGCATGTACATCCAGGACTGCACCTGTGAACGATGACATCATACTCTTCACAGTGTCAGTGTCGAGGACAGAGACATCACTCAAACAGACAAGCCAAGGGACTTCAGAAATATATAAGCGGAAATACAGTGTGCAAGTATGTAAAAATTAGATGATAACTGCTAAATGATTATCGAGACATGATCACATAATATGAAATAATGTTTTCCTGAATGATAGGATCACTACCAATCTCCCCCAGGACACTCTCTACTCTGTGCACAGCCCTCTCGTCAGGCCCCACCCTGAGCTTGCCATATAGTAGGAGACATGCAAATAATATCCCCCTTTTGGCTGATGAAAAGCAGCCCAGCCCTGACCCTGCAGCTCTGGGAGAGGAGCCCCAGCCTTGGGATTCCCAGCTCTCTCCACTTGGTGATTGGCACTGAATACAGGAGACTCGCCACGGAGTCTGGGCTGAGCTGGGTTTTCCTTGTTGCTATTTTAAAAGGGGATTCATGGAAAACTAGAGATATTGAGTGTGAGTGGATATGAGTGAGAGAAATAGTGATTATGTGTGGCAGTTTCTGACCAGGATGTCTCTGTGTTTGCAGGTGTCCAGTGTGAGGTGCAGCTGGTGGAGTCTGGAGGAGGCCTGGTCCAGCCTGGGGGGTCCCTGAGACCCTCCTGTGCAGCCTCTGGATTCACCTTCAGTAGTTATGCTATGCACTGGGTCCGCCAGGCTTCTGGGAAAGGACTGGAGTGGGTTGGACGTATTAAAAGCAAATCTAACAGTTACCCGACAGAATACACTGTGTCTGTGAAAGGCTGATTCACCATCTCAAGAGATGATTCAAAGAACCCGGTGTATCTGCAAATTAACAGCCTGAAAACCGAGGACACGTCCGTGTATTACTGTACTAGAGACACAGCGAGGCGAGGTCAGTGTGAGCCCAGACACAAACCTCCCTGCAGGGGCGTGCGGGGCCACCAGGGGGCGCTCGGGACCCACTGAGGACGGGACCGTTCCCAGGAGCAGGTGCCAGGGGGAGGTTTTCTTTCTCCTCAACTGGAGAAGTCAGGTTTGTGTTTTCAGAACTTTGGAGTCTTACAGGTTGTTATATTTTTATACTGTTATTTAGCATGTATTTATTATCATTTGTATTTAAGTTTTAATCATTTTGAACACTGTATGTGGTGGTATTTTTTAAAAACATATACTTTCAAGGAATAATTATTCCTAATTATTTGCAGTTATTCTTCCAGAGTTTTATTAACATATCTTGCTATCAACAACTACATAGCTATGGGAACATAAATTTACACCTGTAGACATAGGTCTAAATACCACAAACCTGTGCATAATGTGTAGTCATTTATATTTAACATTATAATAAAGTAATTTTAAAAATATGTCCTAAACGGTCAAACTTACTGAGAACTAAATATAAATTATGGGAATAATCCATAATTTATTTCAAAAATTTTATATTGATATTAATAAATATCTATTTCTTAAACATTGTATATTGGTCATTTCAAAATAGCTAAGATAAATTTCAAATGGCCTTGATGCAAAATGAAAAGATTTTGAGGTGAATATGCTAATTAGTTATATTTAATTATTCCATATTGTATTAATATATCACAACATTGCTTTGTACCTCATATATACATATACAACCATAATTTATCATTTTTCAAAACAATTATTTAACCCATCCTAGGTCATAATCTTTTTTTCCCTGACCATGTCTGATTGGATTGTCCTGAGAAACCCATCCACACGTCTGCCTCCTGCAGGCTTCTGAGAGGAGCTCCATGAAGGACAGAAGCAGGTGGCCTGTGCTGAGTCCACATGACCTGGAGCCTCCCTCTCCTCGGATTAGGGCATCTCCTCGGGACCACATGGGTCTTCATTTTGTTAGAAATCCAGGGCACAATTAGAAATTTCAGCAGTAATAGCTGGAAAAACATTGAGACTATATTTAACTTAGTACTTGTGCTCTCAAATACCTTATTTCCCTAAAGGATATTCCCAGTTATTTTACACATATTTGTAATTAATACTAATAAGATAGGTTAAAATATTATCTCAATTATTTAACAACTTTTGATAATAACAAAATACATGTTCCACATCTTTTTGACCAGTTTTTCTCTAGGAAATGCATGTTTATTAAGTTATTATAACTGGATGTCACTCTTATCTTTCTGATTTCTGGGATTTAATACTAGCAGGTATTGTTGAGTATATTTTATTAATTCATATTATATTGTTCACATTTTCAGTATGATTTTCTTATTATTTGCATTATTTACTGATTTTTAAACTAGTTCTTATACAATATTTTTAATTTTCCATTTTTATGAGATGCAATTTCTATATAAGGAATAATGCATAGATCTGCAATGTACCATTAGAGGATTTCTGGCAAATATAAACACACTTGTCTCCAACAGCCAAGGTCGGATGAAGAGGAGGCCCATCCCCCAGCACAAGTGGCCTTCTCTGTGCTTCCAGTCAGCTCCCACATTTAACACAATGTTTTGATTTCTGCCACTGTAGATTCATTGTTCATGTTTTGAGCTTCATATAAATAGACTCAACCATTATAGACCCCTTTTCTGGTAAAGGGCTACTTTTTTATCTTTGACATTTATTTCGGCTATTTCATATGCAAAATTGCATCTGGATATTGACATTTATTCACTTAACAGACTGCCTCTGATATAAAATCTCAAAGTTTTGATATATATGGAGAAAGAGAGAGAGCGACAGCGAGAGAGAAATTTTATACTTGAGTCAGTCCATTTAGCAATAAATGACAATAAGCTGATCCATTTTCCTGTCAATGCACTTTGAATTTGTTTCCTGTTTATTAACATAAGCAAAGCTGCTATAAATATTTTTTTCTATTTATCTTTTCTCATTTTTATTGAGAAAATGTGGAAATATACATTTCTTCATCATAAAACTAAGCTTAATTCATTCAGCTTTATGGAACTATAATTGACAATAAAACTGCATCTATTTAAGGTGCACCAGTTGATGTTTTGGTATAAACTGTAAAATTTTCACTATGACCAAGGAGACAGCATATCTATTACCTCACAGTTACCATTTTCCTCCTTTAATTTATTATGTATGTGTCCAATGAGAACATCTGAGATCTATCCCTTTTCCAGAGATCAAGTTTGCAATACAGTGTTGATAACTATAGTCCCATTGCTTTACATTAGACCTCCAGAACCCATCCAACCTGCACAACTGAAACTTTATGCCCTTGACAAGCATCACTCTGCTTCCCCTCCTCCCAGCCCTGGGAACCACTTTCCTACTCTCTGCTTCTAAGAATTTGAATATTTTAGATTCCACATGTAAATGAGATAATGCAGCATTTGTCTTTGTGTGTCTGGCTTATTCCACTCGGTATTATGTCCTCCAGGCCCATCCAAGTTGTTGGAAATGTTATAATTTCATCATTGTTACAGGTCATGTAATATTCCATTGTATGTATATACATATCCTTTATACACCCATTTGCCTATGGTCATTAACTTTAAAAAATTCTAGACCATTGTGAATAATCTTGTAATAAACATATTTTTTACTTACTGATTTCCTTTGAATATACAGCCAGAAGTGGGATCACCAGATCACATAATAGTTTTACTTTCAATTTATAAAATAACCTCTACTACCACTCCACTGAAGAATTCCCTTTTCACCAGCCAACTGTCAGCATTTTATCTTTTGTCTTTATGATAATAGTCACGGTAACTAATGTGAGGTGATAC
>NC_045439.1:3131987-3135497 GCF_002776525.5 Piliocolobus tephrosceles | reverse complement strand
TCATCGTGGTTTTGAGTTGGATTCCCCTGATAAATAGCAATGTGGAGCACCTTTCCATGTCCTGCTGGGTATGCATACGTCTTCCCTTGAATACAATGTCTACGTACAGTTTTGCCATCTTAAAAATCAGGTTATTTTTTGCTATTGTATGGGTTCTTTACACATTTATGTAGATCCATTTGTCAGATACATAGTTCCACATAATATATTTTTCTGTGATTTTGGTGTCAAATCCAAATAAATCATTTTCCAGATCAATTCCAGGAAGCTTCTTTTTTCTCTATTTTTTTCTATGAGTTTACAATTTTAGATTTCATATTACATTCAAGCCTTGAGTGCATTTTTAGGTGATTTTTGTATATGATATGAAATGAAGTCTCATTTTTTTCTGCATATGTATGCCCAGTTTTTGCGCCAAAATCTGGCAAAGACACAAAAGCGGGAAATTTTAAACCAGTATTCCTGATGATAGACCTAAAAATGTTCAAGAAAATACTAGCAAATTGAATATAGCAGCACATTAAAAAGTTATTACATTATGATCAAGTAGATTTTACTCCTTTCATGCAAGGCTACTTTAACATACACAAATCAATAAAGGTGATGCACCACATAAGCAGAATCTAAAGCAAAAACTATATGATTATCTCAATCGATCCAGAGAAACTTTTGATAAGATTCAACATTCTTCATGATAAAAACCCTCAACAGACTAGACATCAAAGAAACTTACCTTAAAATGACAAAAACCATGTATGACAAACCCACAGTTAACATTTTTACTGAATCAACAAAAGCTCAAATCATTCCCCTTCGTAATTGAACAAAACAAGAATACCCACTCTCGCCACTCCTATTCTTTTTTTTTTTTTGAGACAGAGTCTCGCTCTGTCACCCGGGCTGGAGTGCAGTGGCCGGATCTCAGCTCACTGCAACCTCCGCCTCCCGGGTTTACGCCATTCTCCTGCCTCAGCCTCCCGAGTAGCTGGGACCACAGGCACCGCCACCTCGCCCGGCTAGTTTTTTGTATTTTTTTTTTAGTAGAGACGGGGTTTCACCGTCTTAGCCAGGATGGTCTCGATCTCCTGACCTCGTGATCCACCCGTCTCGGCCTCCCAAAGTGCTGGGACTACAGGCTTGAGCCACCGCGCCCGGCCTCGCCACTCCTGTTCAACATTGTACTGGATGTTCTAGCCGGAGAAATCAGACAAGAGAAAGAAATAGAAGACATTCACATAAGTAAATAAGACTTCAAACTGTCTCTTTTTGCTGTTGATAGGATCCTATGCATAGAAAAGTCTAGCTCTGCCAAAATAATCCTAGAATTGCTAAGCAACTTTAGAGATGTTTCAGGACACATAAAAAATATGCAAAAATCAGTAGCTTCTTTATACACCAACGACATCCAGGCAGAGAGAAAAATAAATGACACAGTACCACTTACAACATCTACAAAAATAGAAATACCTAGGAATACAGCTAACTAAGGAGGTGAAAGATCTCTACAAGAAGAACTACAAAACACTTCAGAAAGAAATCAAAAGGAAACAAAGAAATTGAAAAAACATTCCATGCTCATGGATTGGAAGAAATAATATCACAAAATGGCAATATTATCCTTCAAATTTTACAGATTCAATGTTATTACTATCAATATACCAGTTTTATTCTTCGAGAAATATAAGAAAATATTCTAAAATTTGTATGTAACCAAAAAAGAACCAAAACAGCCAGAGTAATCCTCAGCCAAAATAACAATGTCAGGGACATCACACTATTTGACTTAAACTCTACCATAAAGCCACAGTAACAAAAACCATGTTAACCACAGACACAGAAAATGTTTTGAATAAACTTTAGCATTCTTTCATATTAAAAACCATCAACTAGGCATGAAGGAACACACCTCAAAATAATAAGGGCCATCTATGACAAACTCACAGCCAACATTATACTGACTGGGCAAAAGCTGGAAGCATTTTCCCCTGAAAACTGGAACAAGAAAAGGACACCCACTCTAACCACTCCTGTTCATCATTGTCATGGAAGTCCCAGCCAGAGCATGTAGACAAGAGAAAGAAATAAAAAGCATCAAATCAGGAAGAGAGAATGTCAAACTATCCCCGCAGATGAAATGATCATATTCCTGAGTCTGTAGTTTGGTGATTAGAAAAATTGTCAGTCATCATTGTTTAAATATTTCTTCTTAGCCTTTCTCTATTTTTTTCTATTTCCCATTATGTGCATGTTATACCCCTGTAACTGTCCCACAGTTCTTGGGTAAGCTGTTCTGGTTTCATATATAAGTATATATATATGTATGTATGTGTGTGTGTGTGTGTGTGTCTGTGTGTCTCTGTGTGTGTATATTTGTATTTGTGTGTTTACTGTTCTAAAAATACATTTTTTCTTTTTGCTTTTCAGTTTGGGAAATTTCTATTGAGAGAGTTTTAAGTTCAGGTTTTTGTCTGCAGCTATGCCCCATCTACATATAAGTCCATTGAAAGCATTACTTGATTCTGTTAGAAAATTCTTGATATCTACTTTTATTTTCCTTTTTTAGAATTTGCATCATTCTACTTGCATGACACAGCTGTTCCTGTATGCTGTCTGCTTAATTCATTACAGCTCTTAGCATATTAATCATAGTGGTTTTAAATTCTTTGTTTGGTAATTCCAACTCAAATGGCATAGCTGAGTCTCATTTTAATGCTTGTTCTGTCATATCACATGATGATACATTTCTTTTAGTATATATCATTTTCACAGGCAGAATTTATGTAACAGGTGAAAGAAACTGCTGTAAAGAGGCCTTTAATGATATCATTGTAAGTTGTGGATGAAACGTGTTTCATAATCCTCTGGTTATGGCTTAATGTAGCAAGTTTAGGCCTTTGAAAATAAATCCTTACATGAGCGTGAAAAAATAAGCCATAGATTTGGAGAATTTCCTCACAAATCAAATATTTGGAAAAGGACTTTTATCATGAATGATAAAAATTGTCTTATATTTTATTTATATTTATAATTGAACAATAACAAAACCACACAATTTAATTTTAAAATAGACAAAGACCTGAATAGAAAGAAACCTCATCTAAAAATAAATATAAAAAGTGATCCGCATGATTTTCAGGTATTTGTATGTTTAATATTCAAAAAAATACTACTATCCTGTTACAATGGGTAAAATACACAGTATAGACAGCATCAAATTGTGATGAGGAAGCTGAAAAACAGAACATTCACTCCAAGTTGGAGGGAAGGGGATGCTGAAGTGGCACATATACAACTACAGTTAATAATTTATTGTATATTTCAGAATAGCTAGAAGATGGTAAGATTTAGAATGTTCTTAACACAAAGAAATAATCAGTGATTGAGGTGAAGGATATCCCAGGTATCCGGATTTGATCACTGCAAATAACATACTTATATCAAAATATCATGCATATCCCTTAAAGGTTTTGAACCATTCTGTATCTATATAAATTAAACATTTTTTAAAAA
>NC_045439.1:3100831-3121987 GCF_002776525.5 Piliocolobus tephrosceles | reverse complement strand
TTAAAGTTTTATAATTTTTTATTTAAAGATGCCAATTTATCAACATATCCAGAATATTGTGATTGGGATTGATTCTGTATGATGTGAACAACGGCGATGCCTTCCATGTTTAGATAATATTACATACCAGCTTAAGATTGAGTGTTTGATGTAATGATGCACCCGAACATTATTCCAGTTTTCATACCAGTGTTTCATTTTTCTCTTTATTTTCATTTGGTTTCAAATTCATATGTCAGGTCTCTAACATGCAGGAATTCATTTAAAAGTGTCTTTTCTTGTGGTCTATTTTGATGGGGCTTCCAGAAGATTTAAAAACTTCCTCTGCCTGCAGCACATTTTAGAATTCTGCGCTACTGTAGAACATCTGTATTTAATCCTGGTTTTTGGTTAATTTACAAGGTCTACTAAGTGCAATAACTTCTGCCTTCTGAGCTGATTTACATCAGGTAGGGGACTATATCCTAAAAGAAAATTTGTATTAGTGATATAAATTATTATTTCATAACCACCACTTTTATTATTTAAGTGTTATTCATTAAGAAACAAGTGTATTCAAGTGTTTTATTTACTGACAATTTCTCAATTGGTGAAGGGCGTTAGGCTAAAGGGTCCATATTCCTGGGTCCGTATTCCTAGGAAGGCATCGTGACCCTGAGTCTGGGCGTGACCTTGCGAGTATTTCTCACCCTCCGCCAGATGAGATGCTGGTCTGTGTGTTCTTCCTCCTTCCTCTGGGGTAGTGCCCTCCTGCTTTCCCCAGGTGCTCCCTCCCACAGCTCCAGTGTCCTCCACTGACACCACCACCTTCCAGTTCTGCTGCCCTGCCCTGCAGACTAAGGCTCTGACTCCATAATATATAGAGAGGAGCTGCTTCTCAATGGACCTTTGGTGGGGACCTCTGTTCCCATCTCAATTTCTGAGGGGTTGAAACAGTGTCCCTAGGATTCTGGTTTCAATGGTTTGCCTTGGCAGAGCAAATTCTTAGTTCTGTAGTGGAAATAAAGGAATTGGATCTGAATACATTTTAGAAGTGTGGGCTCTTCTTTTCTCCCAGACAGACACTTCGAGAAAGGATTTTTATGACTGTCCCCTTCTTCAGGGAAAGGGTTTCAAGAGGATAGGTTAGCTTTTAATATGTGGTTCCTTAAAATTTCACACTACAAAACACTTACCACACTCAATTTCAAGCAATCCAATATATATTTGTATTTTTTTATTGGAAGAGCCTATATTTCATATTCCAGACTCTGCCACAGGTAATTTCAAACCCTGGCTTTGTTAATCACTACGAGAACTTACTTCTCCCTAAACTTGAGATTTATTGTTAGTTTTGAAACTGTAATTATCCAAAGTATTAAAGAAAATTTGCAAAGTTTCATCTTCCATGTTTATCTGTTATTGTTGATGCAGTTTAAAAAATAAGACAAATATATTCATTTTCTATATACATTTCCAAGCTTAGTAGTAGATTTTTTAAGACCCAGAATGATAAAAAAATTCAAATATTGTTCAGCTGCTTAATAAAAAAAAATTAGGGTAAATGTTTGCTAGAATACTACCCAGCATTTATAATAAGTAAATGTCTGATATACATAACTACAAGGTAAAATATCTAATTATTTATGCTAACTAAAATAAGCCAAACAAATAAGAATATATACTATGATATTTCATTTTTTAAGTTCTGATGAATTAAACTGAATCTGCAGCAATGTAAAGATGAGTAGTTGTCAGGGAAACGGGTAGAAGAAAGAAAGGGAAAAGGAGGAAGAATATAGAAGAACAAAAGGAAATGTTAAGAATTTTCTTGTCAACCTTGATAACGATGATGGTTACATCATGTTTATCAACTGTACACTTTATATATGTGAAAGTTTATTTTCTCCAAACTAAAACTTATAAAATTCATTACAAGGCACACATGGAAACTTAGACAAAGAAGGAGTGACAGAATAATAGAAAAAATGTATATTAAATTTCAGAAATACTTAAGAATTTATCTGCCTGAACCCTGGTTCTCACCATATTTTTAGGTGAATGCTAGAATGCAGCAAAATCACACATGTTCTCAATACAGGAAATAGGTTCCACAAACCACACTAGGCACGTCCACCTCTGTCCTGGAGTTGGTTCAGGGAGTAATTGGGGCCAGTGACGAGGAGCACAGACCCAGATACCAGGGTTTACCCATCCCAGATATCAGCTCTTAGACACATACTGAGCATACATGGAGAAACCATTGGCTCTGATAAAACATAATTTACACAAATATGTAAAAATAAAATAGGGTGATCATTTTAAAGTGTTTATCACAGCATAATTTTATAAGACAGCATATTTTCCAAATACCATCATTGTCACCAAACTCCTGCAAGGGACAGTCATCTCATCTGGGGACTGTCTTCTCAGGCATCCCATCCCAGTGCTTGCCATATAGTAGGAGACATGCAAATACCGTCCTCCCTCTGCTGATAAAACCAGCCCAGCCCTGACCCTGCAGCTCTGGGAGAGGAGCCCCAGCCTGGGATTCCCAGTAGTTTCCACTTGGTGATCAGCACTGAACACAGACTACTAAGCATGGAATTTGGGCTGAGCTGGGTTTTCCTTGTAGCTATTTTGAAAGGTAATTCATGGAGAACTAGAGATCATGAGTGTGAGTGGACATGAGTGACAGAAACAGTGGTTATGTGTGGCAGTTTCTGACCTTGGTGTCTCTGTGTTTGCAGGTGTCCAGTGTGAGGTGCAGCTGGTGGAGTCTGGGGGAGGCTTGGAACAGCCTGGGGGGTCCCTAAGACTCTACTGTGGATTCACCTTCAGTGACCACTACATGAGCTGGGTCCACCAGGCTCCAGCAAAGGGGCTGGAGTGGGTAGGTTTCATGAGAAACAAAGCTAATGGTGGAACAACAGAATACGCCACGTCTGTGAAACGGCCGATTCACTATCTCAAGAGATGATTCCAAAAGCATCGCCTATCTGCAAATGAGCAGCCTAAACACAGAGGAGATGGCCGTGTATTACTGTGCCAGAAACACAGTGAGGGGAGGTCAGTGTGAGCCCAGAAACAAACCTCCCTACAGGGGCGCGCAGATCCCCCAGGGGGCGGTTGGGACCCACTGAGGACGGGACAGGTTCCAGGAGCAGGTGCAGGGAGAGGTTTCCTTTCTCATTAGCTGGAGAAGTCAGGTTTGTGTTTGCAGGACTCTGGAGAATTCTAGGCTGTGACGTTTTATTACTTGGATTTATTATGAATTTATTATCATTAGTATTTAAATTTTAGTAATTTTTAAAACAAAGTATATATATATTTAAGTATACACCTTCATGAAATAAACATTTCTAATTATTTGCACCGATTCTTCCAGAGTTTTATTAACATGTGCTGACATCAGCAGCTATAAAGCTATAGGGACACAAATTTATAATCATAGAAAGATGTACAGGCCGGGCGCGGTGCTCAGCCATGTAATTTCAGCACCTTGGAAGGCCTAGGTGGTCGGATCACATGAGGCCAGGAGTTGGAGACCAGCCTGAGCAACACGGTGAAACTCTGTCTCTACTGAAAATACAAAAGTTAGCCGGGCGTGTTGGCACGTGCCTTTAATCCCAGCTACTCGGTAGGCTGAAGCAGGAGAAACACTTGAACCCGGAATGCATAGATTGCAGTGACCTAAGATGGCGCCACTGCACTCCAGCCTGAGCGACAGAGCAAGATTCCATCTCAAAAAATAAAAATAAACAAATAAAAACAAAGAAAAATGTATAAATGCACAGACCTACGCATAATGTGTAGGAATTAATAATAAACATTACAATAAAATAATTCTAGAAACATGTCCTAAAGAATCAAACTTAATGATGAGCTAAATGTAAAATATTAGACTATTTCATTATTGATTTTATTTTTAATTGTTTACATCAATTGATTTATATTTGTTCATTTAACTACTGTTAAATAATGGTCATTTCAAATGCGGTTGTCACAATAAATGATAAAACTTTGAGGTGACAAATGATAATTATCTTAATCATTTCTTAATTATCTTAGTAATTGTATACAGTATTCACAAACCATAACATTACTTCTTACCTTGTAAATATAAGGCGCTGCAGGAGTCGGCGGCCAGCGCGGAGCAGAGGAAGAGGCCGTGATGTCCACAGAGAGAAGGAGAAGAACACGCAGCTGAAGAGGAGGATGGAGGAGCTGGAGGCCGAGCTCCGAGAAAAGGAGGCAGAGCTGGAAGATCTCCGAACACAAAGAGAACTCACACCTCAGCTCAGGTCAGAGCGCGACCGTGTCTCTGAGAAGATGGAGGCGGCAGAGAAGATCAAAACCTGGAAGACAAAGCGCGTTCCCTAAAGACAGACGCTGAGGAGAGCAAATCCCGACAGCGCCACCTGGAGGTGGAGGTGAAGAGCTTCCTGGAGGTGCCGGACGGGAAGATCAACGACTTGCGTGACTTCCGCCCAGGCCCCCCATGCTGGGCACTGACAACCAGGGATGGCCCAGGCCCGGGTCCCCGCCTGTGAGTCCCAAGCGTGTGTGGGAGACCAGATGGCGCTAGGACGTTCCCTGTGTGCGTTGCTTCTGTAAATGCAGGCGCAGTATGTCGTGTTTCCAAACCAGTTGTTCCGTCCACTCACTCCTTTCCAGAACAGAAATCTCCCCTCGTTTCTCCGGCCTTGTGAGGATGTGGACAACTGGAAGACTCTGACTCGGGAATCCAGAACCAGGTCTACCTTCAACAGTTACGCAGTCAGGTCAGGGATGTTTATATCTTTCATAAGAGCTGTTGCAACCATACGAACTGAACAAAACATTTTTCTAATCCAAATACTGATATTCTTTTCACCAAGCCACCGGGGTCCTTTTATCAAATAGCATTCAGAGTATTTGAATGTCCACCAGGCGCCAACCCCGGAGGGAGCAGAGAAAACAACATTCCTCTCCGTCAACATCTAGAGGCTTTTAAACAACTGTTCAGTGGAGACTTACCGAGAAATGGAAAACAGGTTTCTGGTGGCTGCATTTTCTGGCCTGGGAATCGCGTCCATCCTTGATCCTGCCCCCTGCCCCCCAGTTTGTGTGGTTGCGACAATGTTCCTTTTTCGGTTTTAATTTCTGAGCAGATGATTGTGGTGTAGGAACAGCACACGGTGAGGGTGCCTAGCACAATACCTGGCACAAAGTAGGTGCTTAATAAATATTTGTGTGGCTCCTGCCTGTAATCCCAGCACGTTGGGAGGCTGAGGGAGGCAGAACACCTGCCTTAAAAAATTATTTTTTTCAAAGCCCCACTCAAAACCAGGGTATTATTAGAGGTGTAATAGTTGGACCAATATTGAAAATACATTCAATTTAGTTCATGTGATCTCAAATATCCTTTTTTTTAAAAGTTGTTCTCACTTGTAATATCATACAAAATATTAGTAATTTACACTGACACAGGTTACAATATTGTATACACAATTTAGTGGCATTTGATTGAAAAAAATACATGTTCTTCTTGTCTTGACTATTTTTTCCTTCCGTATGAAATGCTTATTAATTATTAAGTTTCAGATGTTACCGTTATCTTTTTAATTTCTGGGATTTAATTTTAGTAGGTATACTTGAATGCATTTTATTCATACAACAATGTTCACATTTTGGAGAGGTTTTAATATTAATTTTACTGTTTACTGAATTTCAAACTACTCTACTTTTTTATTTTTATCAGATAAAATGTACACATAAGAAAAAATGCATAGATCTGAAATGTGTCACTAGAGAGTTTCTGGCAAATGTGAATACCCTTGTCCCCTACACCTGAGGCAACCCGAAGAGCAAGTCCATCCCCACAACATGCATCTTTCTCTGTGCCTACGGTCAACTCCTGGATGGGGAAAGATTTCAATTTCTGACACTGTAGATCTCTTTTTCTCTGCTTTGAACTTTATATAAATGGAATCAAACATTATAGACATTTTATTGGTAAGGGATTTCTTTGCTATTTTTGAGGTTAATTCATGATATTTAATATATAAAATTACATCAACATATTGACATTTATTCAATTAATGGAGTGACTCTGATATGAAACCTCAAAATGTTCATGTACATATGGAGAGGGAGAGAGAGAGAGGAAGCAGAGAGATTTTATATCTGAGTCAGTGCGTTATGTAAGTAAATGACAACATTTTGATTGATTTTCCTGTCAATAGACTTTAAATTTGTTTCCAGTTTATGAATGTTATAAGCAGAGCTGTTACACGTATTTTAGTGTAAGTTTTCCTATGTTCTCTTCATTTTTATTGAGAAAATATAAAGTATGTATTTCTTTATTCTAAGAGTAAGTTTAATTTTTTTCAGTTGTATTGAGGTATAATTGAAATATTTTAATAATGTATATGTTTCAGGTATACCACTTGGTGTTTTGAAATTGTATTGGCCCATTCTCATATTGCTATAAAGAAATACCTGAGACTGAGTAATTTGAAAAAAAAAAAATGTTTAATTGGCTCACAGTTCTACAGGCTGTACAGGAAATGCAGTGGCTTCTCCTTCTGGGGAGACTCAGGAAAGTTAGAATCATGGCAGAAGACAAAGGGTAGTAGGCACATCACATGGCCAGAGCAGAAACTACAGGAAGTAGGAGGGGGTGTCTACACACTGTTAGACAACCAGATCTTGTGAGAACTCACGCACTGTTGTGAGAACAGTACCAGGAGTTGATTCTAAACCATTCATGAAAGACCCACACTGTGACCCAGTTATCACACACCAGGTCCCACCTTCACAATTGAGGATTATAATACAACGTGAGATTTGGGACAGGACACAGATCCAAACCATATCAGATATACATTGTGAAATGCTCATCATGGTCAAGGTAATTTGTGTATCCATCACGTCAGAGAGCTACCACTTTATTTTTTTTTAAATGTACTATGTGTGTGAGTGTATGTGTCTGATGAGAACACCTAAGATCTACGCTTTTAGCAAAAATTATTTTACAGCACAGTATTAAATGCAGGAACATTGCTGTACATTAGATCTCCAGAACTCATTCACCCTGCACAACTGAAACTATGTACCCTTTGACCAATATCACCCGATTTCCCTCTCCTCCCAGGTCTGGCACCCACTATTCTACTCTCTGGTTTCAAGAGCTTGAATATTTTAGATCCCACATGTAAATGAGGTCATGAAGCCTTTATCTTTCTGCATCTGGCTTATGCCACATAGTTCAGGCCCACCCATGTTGTTGCAAATGTCAGAATTTCCTTCTTTCCAAGGTGAATAAAATTCAGTTTTATGTACACACATTTTTTATACATTCATCAATATAAGGTCATGAAATTATTTTACAAATTTATACTTTTATAAATAATATTGCAAATAATATGGTTGACATCAAAATTTTATTTCCTTTGAATATAAAACAAAAAGTGGGATCACCAGATCATATGATAGCTTTATTTTTCAATTTATTGAGCAGCCAATCCTACCACACCATATAAGGATTCCCTTTTCACCACATTCTTGCAAACATTTGGTACCTTTTGTCTTGCTAAAAATAGCCATTTTAATTGGTGTGAGGTGATATCTCATTGTGTTTTGATTTGAATTTCTCTGATAATTTGTACTGTTGAGAAACTTTTGTGCTCTGTTTTTCGGGTGTGTCTCTCTGAAAAAAAATCTATCCAGGTTTTTGCCCTTGTTATCATGTCATTTGATATTTGCTATTGGGTTGTATGGGTTATTTATACATTTGGATAGAACTTCTTGTCAGATACATAATTGCACATCGGTTTTCCTATGCTTCTGGTATTAGATTCAAATAAATCATTTCTGAATCAATGACAAAGATTTTTCCATGTTGACTATGAGTTTATGGTTTTAGGTTATGTTCACTTTTAATTTATTTTTGTATATGGTGTTACAGATGGTCTAACTTTATTTTACAATTTTTTTTTTTTTAGTTTTTACATCATTTATTGATGAGACTGTCCTTCCTTCACTGTATGTTCTTGGGATACAAAATCAGGAAGACATTTAATTTAAAAAGAAAATATCATATTAATATTCCTGATGAACATAGACCTAAACGTTCTGAACAAAATACGAGCAAGTAGAATCCAGAAGCACTTTAAAATGTAATACATCATGGTCAAGTAGGCTTTACCCCGGAAGGCAAGGTTTATTCAACATACACAATTCAGTAACTGTGATTCACCATGTAAGCAGAATAAAAGCAAAAGCCATATGATTATCTCAAGAGATGCTGAGAAAGCTTTGATAGGATCCAATATCCACTCATCATAAAAACTCTCAACAAGCTAGGTATCAAAAAATACCTCAAAATTATAAGAGCCATCTATGACAAATCCACAGTCAACATTATACTGAGTGAACAAAAGTTCAAACCCCTTGAGAACTGAAACAAGACAAGGATGCTGTCTCTCACCACTCCTATTGAGCATAGCACTGGAAATTCTAATTAGAGCAACCAGGCAATAACAAAAATAAAAGGGAGCTGATATGGTTTGTATTTGTGTCCCCAACCAAATTTCATGACAGATTGTAATTCCCAGTGTTGGAGGTGGTCCCCAGTAAAAGGCAATTAGATCATGGGGATAGGTTTCCTGCTCTTGGGCTATTCTCGTGATAGAGCCCTCAGGAGATCTGGTTTCAAAGTACGTGGCACCTCCCTCCTTTTTCTTTCTCCTGCTCCAGCCATGTAAGACATGATGCTTCCCTTTCTGTCATGTTTGTCGGGTTTTTGAGGCCTCGCCAGCCATGCTTCCTGTACAGCCTGCAGAACTTGAGATAATTAAAAATCTTTATAAATTACACAGTCTTGGGTGTTACTTTCTAGTGTGAGAATGGACTAATACAGCATCCAAATAGGAAAGGAAGTTAATATATGTGTCCCAACTGATGATATAATTTTATACCTAGAAAATTCTACAGACTCTGACAAAAATAATTATAGAATAGATAAACAACTTTGGTAAAATGTCAGGATACAAAATCAATATACAAAAATCACTAGCATTTCTATACCCCAAGTATATCCAAGCTGAGAATGAAATCAAGAACACAATCCTACCCCACTTACGATATTCACAGAAAATATGAAATGCCTGGAAATACAGGTAACAAACAAGGTGAAAGATCTCTACAAGGTGAACTACAAAACACAGCAGAAACAAATAATAAATGACACAAATAAATGGGAAAACATTTCATGCTTATGGTTTGGAAGAATTCAAATCGTAAAAATTGTCATATTGCCCAAAACAATGTACATATTCAATACTATTTGCATTAAAACTATCACCATAATTCGTCAAAGAATTAGAAAAAAAATCTATTCTAAAAATCATATGAAATCAAAAAAGACTCTGAATAGCCAAAGCAATCCTAAGCAAAAAGAACAATGCCAGAAGCATCATGATACCTGAATTTAAACTACATCATAAAGTCATGGTAACAAAAACAGCTTGGTAGTGGTACAAGAGCAGACATGCAGACAAAAATGGAACAAAATAGAAATCAGAAATAAAGCTTCACACCTACAACCATCTGATAATTGATAAGTCTGACAAAAACAAGCAATGGGGAAAAAACTCTGCATTCAGTAAATGATGCTGGGATAATTGGATTCTGGCAGATAGGTAGAATGCAAGAGTTAAGGAGGCTGGGCAACTTCTTCATAGATTTCAGAAGATGTGTAGAAAGCCCTTAATCCCCAGGAAAAAGCCTGCTGCACGTATGGAGCCACTACAGACAGCCTCTAATAGGGCAGTGTCAAAGATGGGGAAAGATAGGATTGGAGCCCCCAGTTCAGAGTCCCCACTAGGGAACTTCATAGTAAAGCTGTGGGAATGTGGCCACAACCCTCAAGATCCCAGAATGGTAGAGCCAAAGGCAGCTCGCACTCTCAGCCTGGAAACACTTCTGGCACTTGACTCTAACTCAAGAAAGTAGCCTCTTGGGCTGCGCCCACCTATAGGGATAAGATGCATGAGGTTTCGGGGACCCCTTTGTCCCAGTGTGCCCTGGTTGATGTACATCAAGTAAAGGGATTATTTTGTAGCTTTAAGATTTAATATCTGTCCTGCTAGGCTTTAGGTGTGTGTAGGGCCTCTTGCCAATTCCTTTGGCCAATTTATTCCCTTTGGATTGACAATAATTACCCAATGCCTGTGGCACTCTTGCCCCTTGGAAGTAAAAAACTCTTTAAAACATTTTTCAAACTCACAGATGGAGGGAAATTGCCTTAAGACTCAGATGAGTCTTTGAAATTTTCAGTTGGAGGTTGATAAAGCTAAAAGCTAAGGCTTTGGGGAACTATTGAAAAAAGAGGATTTTGAAATATAAGACAGACATGAGAGCGGGAGGCACAAGAGGTAAATGATATAGTTTAGATGATTGTCACTCCCAAATATCATGGTGAAATGTGATCCACAGTATTGGAGGTGGGGCCTACTGGGAGGTTTTGAGTCATGGGGAGAGATCCGTCAGAAATGGCTTGGTGTCCACCCCATGGTAATTAGTAAATTCTTTATGTATTAGCTACTGTGAGATCTGATTATTCAAAAGAGTCTGGCAACCCTCCTCCCCTCTCATATCCTCCCTCTCACCATATGACACAGCCTGCTTCCCCTTTGCCTTCCACCATGATTGTAAGCTTCCTGAGGCCCTTGCAAGAAGCAGATGCTGGTGCCATGCTTCTCATACAGCCTGCAGAACTGTCAGCCAAATAAGCCTCTTTTCTTCGTAAATTACTTGGCCTCAAGTATTAATTTATAGCAATGAAAAATAGACTAATACACTGCCCAAAGCAATATATAGGTTCAACACAATTTTTATCAAGGAAACAATAAAATTGATTATATATATTTTTAAATCCTGAAATTTATACGGAATCAAAGAAGAGCCTGAATAGCAAAAGCAATCCTAAGAAAAAGGAATGAAACTGAAAGTACCACATTCCCTGACTTCCAATTATACTACAAAGATATAGCGAGAAAGACAGCATGGTACTGGTACAAAAAAAAAAAAAGATTAATGTAACAGCATAGAAAGCCCAGAAATAAACCCAAATATCTACAACCAACTGTTCTTTGACAAAACTGGAAAAGATATACATTGCAGAAACAACCCTGTATTCAATAAGTGATGCTGGGAAAATTGGATAGCCACATGTAGAAGAATAAAACCAGACTTCTATCTCACCATAGACAAAAATCAACTGAATATGGATGAAATATTTAAATGTATAAGCTGAAACTGTAAAAATACTTGAAGAAAATATAGGAGAAAGTTCTCTGGACGTGGGCCTAGGCAAGTAAAATATGACTAAGACCTCAAAAGCAAATGCAATGAAAACAAAAATAGACAAACGGGACTTAACTGAACTAAAGATCTTCTGCACAGAAAAAGAAATCATCAACATGGTCCACAATAAACCTGCAGAATGGTAGAAGGTATCATCTCACCTCAGTTAAGATGGCTTTTATCAAAGAAGAAAAAGAAATACTAACAAATGCTGGTAAGGATACAGAGAAAAGAAAACCCTTATGCATTATTGGGGAGAATATAAACTAGTACAGTCACTATGAAGAGCAGGGTGGAGATACCTCAAAAAAACTACAAATAGTAGTAACATATGATCCAGCAATTCCACTACTTGCAAAATTATCCAATGGAATGAAAATCATATCATATCAGAGATCTCTTATATAATAATCACAGTACCAGAGATTTCTGTGCCCCAATGTATATGGTAGGACCTTTCATGATAGCCAAGATATGGAATCAACCCATTTGTTGGACAAGAGATGAATGGTTAAAGATAATGTGGTGCAGATACATGATGAGGTATAGTTAGCCTTAAGAAAGGACATCCTGTTATTTGTGACAATGAGGATGGAATTAGAGGACATTATGTGGAATGAAATAAGCCAGGAACAGAAAGTAATATGCCCTATTTTCTCACTCATATGTGGAAGCGAAAAGAAAATTAGTCTCATAGAAGTAAAGAGTAGAACAGAGGATACTAGATGCCAGGAAGGATAGGGGAAGAGGGCGAGATAAGCAGAGATTTGTGACAGAATACAACATTATGGTTAGGTAGGAGGAATAGATTGTAATGTTCTTTACAACTGCAGGACGAATATAGTTAACAATAATATGTAGTTTCAAATAGTTAGAAGAAGGATATTGAGAGTTCCCAACAAAAAGAAAATGTTTGAGATGAAGGATATGTTAATTATCCTAATCTGATCCCTATATATTTTATGTATCAAAATATCACTATGTACCTCATGAATATTTACAGTTATTTTTGTCTATTAAAATTATATTTAAAAATAAAAAATTCATTGGAAGTGTAATAAATGGAGGTTCTAGGATAGGTCTTGGGATAAATAAAGGCTCTGGGATAGGTGTGGGGATAAAGGGAGGCTCTGGGATACATTACCGGCATAACATGTCAATGGGCAGAGGAGCTTGCAACAGATTTTTCTATTTGTAGCACTGAGTAGATCAGACATTTCTCAAAACTTCTCCCTACAATAGAGACCTGAGGTCCAGGGGGGTCTTGCAGACAGTTAGGTATGCAAAGGGAAGAGTCAGGAGTAGAGGGTTGCTGGCCCATTCAGCAATAGTAGGAATGATCATTATGCATGTAGGGAAGTCAAGATTGTTTTAAAATAAATTGCATCATTGAATGACATGTAAAAAAAAATAAATTCAACAGAAATCCTTAAATATTATTCGTAGTAAAACTGTTTTGGGTGAAGAAATGTTCTCTGAAGTTAAGTAAGCCAGTAAATCTGTTAAGGACTACAATAAACATTGAAACGGATTCAGCTTTGTCTAAGTTCAATGTGATTATTACTGGCTCAGGCAGGAGTCAGAAATCAAGATGGATGGGTGGTACCAACCAAAAAAAGCCATGGCCCAGAAAGATTCACAGCCGAATTTATTCAGATGTATAAAGAAGAGTTGCTACCAATCCTAGTGCACCTATTCCCCCAAAACGAGGAGGAAGAAATCCTCCTTGAATTATTCTATGAGACCAGCATTATGCTGATAACAAAACGTGGCAGAGACTTAATAAAAAGGGATACCTTTAGGCCAATGTTCCTGATGCAAAAATGCTCAGTGAAATACAGGCAAACTGAACACAGCAGCACATCAAAAAGCTAATCCACCATGATCATGTAGGCTTTGTTCCTCGGGTGCAAGGTTGGTTCAACATACGCAAAACAGAAAATGTGATTCATCACTGAACAAAACTAAAAAACAAAAAAACAAATAAAAAAAAGGACAAACCATGTTATCAATAGACACAGAAAAGTTGTTCAATAAAATGTGACATTCTTTCATATTAAAAACCCTCAACTAGGCCTGAAGGAAAATACCTTAAAATAAGAACCATCTATGACAAACCCACAGCCAACATCATACTGAATGGGCAAAAGTTGGAAGCATTTTCGCCTGAAAACTGGAACAAGAAAAGGACACCCACTCTAACTGTTCCTGTTCATAATAGTCCTGGAAGTCCCAACCAGAGTATGCAGGCAAGAGAAAGAAACAAGCATCAAATCAGGAAAAGAGGGTTTCAAACTATCCCTGTAGATGAAATGATCATAGTCCTGAGTCTGTAGTTTGGTGACTGATATTAATTTGGAAAAAGTGTCAGTCATCAGTGTTTTAAATATTTTTTCTTAGCTTTTCTCTGTTCCTTCTCTTTCCTATTGTGGTCATGTTATACTTTTGTAATTGCCTCATAATTCTTGGATAAACTGTTCTTTTTTTATGGGCTTGTGTGAGTGTGCTTGTATGTGTATCTTTGTGAGTTTACTTTTTAAAATATATATAGACTTTTCTCTCTGTTTTTCAGTTTGGGAGACTTGTATTTAGATATTTTTAAGTTCAAGGTTTTTCCTCAGCCATGCCCTGTGTACATGTAAGTCTATTGAAAGCATTACTTAATTATGTTACAATATTCTTGATATCTACATTTTTCTTAGAGTTTGCATTTTTCTACTTGCATGACACAGCTGTTCCTGCATGCTGTCTGCTTAATTCATTACAGCCCTTAGCATATTATTCATAGCAGTCTTAAATTATTTGTTTGCTAATTCCAACTTACATGGCATAGCTGAGTCTCATTTAATGCTTGTTCTGTCTTATTACACTGTGATATAGTGTGACTCATGATATTTTTTTAGCCAGAAATTATGTAAAGGTGACAGAAACTGCTGTAAAGAGGCCTTTAGTAATATCATTGTAGGGTGTGGAGAGAAAGGTGTTTCAAAATCCTATGGCCACGGATTAATCTAGCAAGCTTAGGCCTTTGAAAATAAACCCTTACATGGCAGTAAAAATACAAGCCATATATTTGGAGAATTTCCTTGCAAATCAAATGTTTGGAAAGGGACTTTTATCACAAATATACAAATTACCTTAGAATTGAACAACAAAACCACGTAATTTAATTTTAAAATAGGTAAAGTCCTGAATTGAAACCACATCTAAAAACAAATATAAAAATGTGATCAGCTTGATTTACATTAGGTATATGAATGTTTACTATTCAAAAAATACTGCTAACCTATCAGAATGGGTAAAATACACAATATAGACAGTATCAAATGCTGATCAAGAAGCTGAAAATTAGGAGCTTTCACCCCTTGCTGGTGGGAATGCTAAAATGGCATATAGACCACTACAGTTAATAATTTAGTGTGGATTTCAGAATAGCTGGAGGATCAAATTTAGAATGTTCTTAACACAAAGAAAAAATCAATTATTCAGATGAAGGATATCCCAGTTATCCAGATTTGATCATCACTGCCATAATATTCTTTTATCAAAATATCGCATATACCACATAAAGGTTTTGAACTATTGTGTATCTATATGAACTAAACATAAAAAAATACAAATGCAGAGGAATCCAGCTAATTGCAGATTCCCATTAGATGGGATGTTCTGCATAATCTATAAACGAATCAGAATCTTTGGGTTTGTAAAGGATTTTAGAAATCAGCTAGACTACTTGCTTCTAAAGATAAGTCCCCCAAGTTTAATTATTTTCCTAACGGGTGGCTATTTTGAACACACAAGAAATGTTAACATTTGTTCCTCGTAAGTTTTCTTCTTCTACTGTCAGGTGGAAAGGTTTGCAGGGAGGAATCTGGTGTCATCTTTCAACTCTCAACTTCAATGTGATTACCACAGTAAATATTTTCTGAAACCCCTGTCTAGAATAAGTCTCATATATGTCCTATGAATGAAAAGTAGAATTCTAAGCGCCCCAATTGACTGGATGGACCCTTTCTCTTCAAAAAGGAGTTCCAGAGACTTGAAAACCTAGTTCACGCCATGTTAGAAACGGAAGATCGGAAATGCCTCATACCGTCCTCCCTTTGGAATTCAAGCACAACCAACCAGCATTTTCTTTCTTTTTTTTTTTTTTTGAGACGGAGTCTTGCTCCCTCGCCCAGGCTGGAGTGCAGGGGCCGGATCTCAGCTCACTGCAAGCTCCGCCTCCCGGGTTCCCGCCATTCTCCTGCCTCAGCCTCCCGAGTAGCTGGGAGTACAGGCCCGCCTCGTCGCCCGGCTAGTTTTTTTGTATTTTTTTAGTAGAGACGGGGTTTCACCGTGTTAGCCAGGATGGTCTCGATCTCCTGACCTCGTGATCCGCCCGTCTCGGCCTCCCAAAGTGCTGGATTACAGGCTTGAGCCACCGCGCCCGGCCTAGCATTTTCATTAAAACCAACCTTAAGCCTCAGAAAACAGATCTGTAGTAGCAGTAAAATACCAAATTCCAACTTGACTCAAGAATAGCATCACATGACAGGTAACAGGCTTTGAAAGGAATCAAAGTCTTTTACCCTAAAATATATTTCTTTGACATATTTTAAAATTGTCTTTCACAGTTATCTTTTGTGAGAGAAATTTACATTTTGTAGACAGTCTCCTTCCCTTTCCAGGTATTTTTGTTATACTGAGGAGATTAGCTGAGAGTCTAGAATCTCTTAAATGTCTTAATAGAAAACATTTTCCATCTATTCCCTCTAATGTGATGTGATTCATCACTGAACAAAACTAAAAAACAAAAAAACAAATAAAAAAAAAGACAAACCATGTTATCAATAGACACAGAAAAGTTGTTCAATAAAATGTGACATTCTTTCATATTAAAAACCCTCAACTAGGCCTGAAGGAAAATACCTTAAAATAAGAACCATCTATGACAAACCCACAGCCAACATCATACTGAATGGGCAAAAGTTGGAAGCATTTTCCAACTTCATCCTCATAAGAAGCTTCATCCTCATAAGAAGAATCTTGTTCTCTAAAACCAGTTATCTTAATCCAGACCCTTTTTTTTCCCTACAGATTTCAGGTCTTTAGATAAAAACTTAAGTCTTTCAATCAATTGCCAATCAGAAAATCTTTGAATCCAGCTATAAGCTGTAATCCCCTCCCCACACTGCCTCCCTTCTAGCTGTCTTGTCTTTATGGAGCAAATCAACATATATCTCACATGTATTGATTGACGTCTGTCTCTCTAGGACATTAAATTTAAGCTGCATTCAAACCACTTTGGGCACATGTTCTCAAGATCTTGTGGGGCTGTTTCGCAGGGCATGGGCCTCACATTTGGCCCATAATAAATATAAGAATTTTCCATTTGGGAGGCCGAGACTGGCAGATAACCTGAGGTTGGGAGTTCGAGGTCAGCCTGACCAACATGGAGAAACCCTGTCTCTACTAAAAGTACAAAATTAGCCAGGCATGGTGGTGGTGCATGACTGTAATCCAAGCTACTCAGGAGGCTGAGGCAGGAGAACGGCTTGAACCTAGGAAGTGGAGGTTGTGGTGAGCCGAGATCACGCCATTGCAGTCCAGCCTGGCCAACAAGAGCAAAACTCTGTCTCAAAAAAAAAAAAAATTCCAAAGTTGATTTTTTATCAGTAGTTCTAATAGAACCTACTGTGTGGTGGTTGTTATATTCATAAGCATAATATTAAAAAGTATTAGTTATTAAAAATAAACACTTGGCAATTTCTTATGAAGGTACACAGAGATGAACTATGGAATCAAATGTAAATGTTTCAAAGTATTTATGCAGTTATTTCAAAATTTATGTTCCACAGATACTTAGATTCCTTATATCAGCTAATTATTTGGTTTATGATTTCTTCATTTTTTGTAGATGATCATACACTATCTTTTCTAGGGCTTTATTGTAGAAAATTGTGTGAAACTAGTCAGGGCTACATTTGAAAGTCATTGTCGCAGTGGCTGCCGGAATTGAACTGCGTTTCCTCTGCAGTCACCAGACACTCAGATTCCTCCAGTGTCAACTTCATCTTGTTTCCTGCTTGCCTTCGAGTCTTAATCTTGTGCTATCCAGCAAAACTCTGTCTTCCAGATCCCCCAGCTCATCCCAAAGCCACATGGACCTGACAATGGTCAATGTGGTGGGAGGGGTTGCACTGACCGGGCACTCTCTGTGCTTCTGAGGGAGCCACACTCCAGACAGACATCGCAGTCCTGGCTCAGGGTATGTCCTTCCAAGTATCCCTGCCCCTCCTGCGGGTGCAATGCTGATCCATGCATCTTCCTCCCATTTCTGGGTAGAGGGTCTCCTTGTTTTTTCCCAGATCTTCTTCCAGCAGCCACTATGTCTTCCCACCGATGTCCTCAGCTTCCGCTTTTCTGCCCTTCCCAGCAGGATGAGACTGTTATTAACAGGGGAAGAAAGAGGAGATGGAAGATGAGGCTGTTATTCCTGAGAGAATGGACAGAACTTTTGAGCTTTTATTTCTTCTGTCCCAGTTTCTATGAGTTCCTCCAGTGCCTGTAACACTGAGATGTTAGTGGCTTTGCCCCTGCGTGTTAATTATTTGGTAAGGTCCTGGTGGCAGGGGAGGTGGGTCTGGACGCATTTCAGCCACAACTGCTGTTCCACTTTCGTACACAGAAACATCTTGGGAGAAAGAGGGTGGAGATTTTTATGATGTGTCCTCAATGCTGGGAGAAAAGTTTTCAATAGCGATAGGAATCCCCCTCAATCGTACGTCTTCTGAGAATTTAAGCAATAACCTCTTTATTAAACTCAACTCTAAACAATCTAAAGAATATGTCTAATTTAATCCTGCATTAGCTTATATGACATTTGCTGACCTCTACCCCAGATAAGGTCATATTCTCTTCCTGTTTATTCTGGCAAGTCATTGACTTTCTCAAAATGTAAGGTCTATTTTTCATCCTATAACAACATTAACCTTTCTTACTAAAGAAAATGTGCTAATTTGCAGCTCGGTAAGGTTAGTTGTTGTTTTAAAAATAATATATATATTTTTGGGATGCCTACATCTCCAGGCTGACTAGAAACTTTAATTGTAATACTCAGAAACAGGTAATTATAGAAATATTAAGGAGCTTTATAAATAAATGGTAGGGGTGCAGTCAAATACTGTTCCTCATTAGAATCAACACATTGTTTATACACAACTAAATACTGACTCACAAGTAATTATGCTGAGCAAGAAGCCACAAAAATGATACGGAAACTATAAGATTTCACTTTAACAAAATCTTAGAACATATATCTGAAGTAACAAAGATGAGAGATTGACTCAGTATGGTGAGAGGGAAATGACTGGGAGGCAATAAGCAGAGAAATAGGGGGTAGCTTTTAAGTGTAAGTCATCATTATCTTGACTGTTATTTTGGATGCACAGGTGAGCACATGTGAAATTACATTTATTTTTCCTTTGGAGACATGGTCTTGTTTTGTCATCCAGGCTTGAGCTCGGTGGTGAGATCATAGTTCTCTGCAGCCTCAGAACCTGGGTCTCCACCAACCCTCCTCTGTCTGCCCTACGTAGCTGGGACTACAGGCATGCACCACCATGCTCGGCTTCAGTGCTTATTAAAATTTTATTTTATAGCAATAATGCCTCAATAAACGTTTGGCAAATGAGTGGGTAATTTGTTCAATAAAGATTTATAGAAAGACACTCACATGAGAAATGTATGACACTCGAGGAAATAAAACTGTAGAAAATGTGCTTTTCTTAACATTTGATAGGTAATCACAACAGTGTATACACATCACACCATGTTCTCATTACAGAGAGAAGGTTCTGCAAACCTCACCAGGTGCGACACCCTGAAGTCAGACCCAGTGGTGAGAAGCACAGGCCCAGACACCCAGGCTCACTCTGACCAGATGTGAGCTCTGGGGACATGGTAGAAACAATCTGTGATTTTGCTGGTAATATTTCATCTGTAACATGGAAATAAAATCGATACAACATACCATGTTTTCTCTGCATATGTAAAAATATGATTGGTGCTAACTTTAAATACATGCAGTTTATATACATCTATTGTACCTCAATACAATACGTTTTAAAAAAGAAATTACAAAATTATAACTTTTATTACATTTTAAGGTTTTATTACAGAAAAAACTGACAATAAGAAACAACAATTTCCAAAATGTTATCAATATCACAAATCTCCCCCCAGGACATCTTCACGTGTTCTGAGCCCCACTCTCTCCAAAGACCTCTCACCCCAGAGCTTGCTATATAGTGGGAGACATGCAAATAGAGCCCTCCCTCTGCTGATGAAAACCAGCCCAGCCCTGACCCTGCAGCTCTGGGAGAGGAGACCCAGACCTGGCATTTTCAGCTGTTTTCGTTTGGTGATCAGGACTGAACACACAGGACTCACCATGGAGCCATGGCTGAGCTGGGTTTTTCTTGTTGCTGTTTTAAAAGGTAATACATAGAGAAATAGAAAAAGTTGAGTGTGAGTGAATCAGAGTGAGATAAACTGGATATGTATGGCAGTTTCTGACCAGGGTTTCTTTTTGTTTGCAGGTGTCCAGTGTGAGGTGCAGCTGGTGGAGTCTGGGGGAGGCTTGGTCCAGCCTGGCGGGTCCCTGAGACTCTCCTGTGCAACCTCTGGATTCACCTTCAGTAACTACTGGATGTACTGGGTCCGCCAGGCTCCAGGGAAGGGGCTGGAGTGGGTCTCAGCTATTAATACTGGTGGTGGTAGCACATACTATGCAGACTCCGTGAAGGGCAGATTCACCATCTCCAGAGACAATGCCAAGAACACGCTGTATCTGCAAATGAGCAGCCTGAGAGTGGAGGACACGGCTGTGTATTACTGTGCAAAAGACACAGTGAGGGGAAGTCGGTGTGAGCCCAGACACAAACCTCCCTGCAGGAACGCTGGGGGGAAATCAGCGGCAGGGGGCGCTCAGGAGCCACTGATCAGAGTCAACCCAGAGGCAGGTGCAATGGAGGCTGGTTTCCTGTCGGGATGTGGGACTTCATCTTCTTCCGACAGTTTCTCTAATGAACTTCTCTAATTTTAGGACTCTGTGCTTCCTAATGTCATCTCTACATATTTTCAAAAGATCATTTTAATATGAGGACATAACCTCTCATGCACCAAATGCACATGATGCTTTACAGAGATGAAAAGTTCTCAACCATGGTCACCAGGATCAGAGTCCTGAGGAAGCTCACGGGTGCCTGGTGAGTCTCTTCCAATCATGCCCAGGACAGAAACCTCAGGGAGATTCCTGGACTAGAACAGTCTTTGGGATTCTGATCGCAGCCAATAGAAAGGCTAGGCCAGGGTCAGTGTCATGTAGAAGCTCACAGGTTTCTCGTCTGACCCTTCTCCTGACACTAAATCCAATCAGCATCAGCACTGACCTGGTGCTCCTTCGCTCCCAATCCGTGTTCTTTCTTTGGCGTGTTTGTTCTCCCTTTTTTATTTGCTTTTCGTGCTTCCTGAAAAAGAAACAGATGGCCTCCGTGGTCTACCTTCCAGGGCTCAAGGCATTATCTTGGAGCTCAGGTGGAGCTCCGCCTGTGGCTCCTGCAGCCACGTGGGAAAGGCTGATGGGACTTGCTTCCCTCCCCATCTGCTCAGGACCCTCCACTGAGTTGTGTGTAGACTCATCTGGGAATGCAGTTGGCCGTTAATAGTGAAGGGGATAAACTTATTTTATTAAAATGGGATGAGGATGTGGAACTAACCCTGTTCAAACTGTCAGAGTCATCTGCTTCAGAAGTAGTGTTAGAAAGAGTCTGTGAAATTTAT
>NC_045439.1:3064710-3100431 GCF_002776525.5 Piliocolobus tephrosceles | reverse complement strand
GTTAAAACCCTAATGAATGAAGCTGGGGAAGGCCATGAAGGAGGGTTCTAGCACACATGTTCCTGATAACAAGAGCTATCATAGACTCTGCACCGCCACAACCTTGCAAAAAAGCCATCACAACCTTAAAAGAATTACTTCTCCAAGTATATCTGCCCAGCAACTGCTTGTTCAACCTCACACCGATGTCACATCTGTTATTGATCCTTCCAGTCCAGGATAATTGTCTCAAAACAGCTGATGTAACCCTCCTCATTTTTCCTTAATTCTTTATCTTCCTTTACCAACCTGAATGTACCCCTACATATTTCAATTGCAATGCACATCCTAGAATAAATATTATCACACTTTAGAGTCTCTTTCTGTCTGTTATTCAGGGTTGACAAGCTACAGGTGGACATGCCACATTTCTGTGAGGTGTAGAGGATGACAGATTTTGGAGATGTCTAGGAATATCCAATGTCAGAAGATCATCTATCAGTAAGTGCAGCCTGGAAGTCCCAGAGAGAGGTGAAGCTGCTGAATTACCATGGAATTTAATTTTATCCAGTTCTGCTCTGATGGAATCAGGCCCACTCATTTTATCATTGACAATCTACCTAAACTAGAGTCAACTGCTGACAATTTTCTAACATATATTAAGTAAAATCAGAAATATATATATGCGACCATTTCTGGCTAATTTTTGTATTTTTAGTGGAGACGGGGTTTCATCATATTGGTCAGGCTGGTCTCAAACTCCTGACCTCAGATGTTCCACCCAACTCAGCCTTTCAGAGTGCTGGGATTACAGGTGTGAACAACCACACCCGGCTAACACCACATATATTAATTTTGGATTGAATAACTACAAAGTCTACCCTAACCAAGTGTACCATAAAACTTTCCATTACCCAGAGGGAAGAATCTATGTTCATAATTTTTTAAGGTGTAAAACTGACCATTTTACAATCAGACGATTATGATTTTGCTAATGAGTTGTAGAAGTTGCATGTATATTGTGGATATTAACACTTTTTCAGATTCATGACTTGAAATTATATTCTCCCATTCTGTCTGTTGGAATTTTTTCCACGCTTTGCCAGCATCTTTTTGTTGTGATGTAGTTTCACTTGTTCAATTCTGCTTTTGTTGTCTGTGACTTTAATTTGAAATACAGGAAATCATTCTTAATATTATTTTCTGGGTAGGGGAAATTTTACAATTGCAAGGCATACATTTAACTATGTATCCCATTTAGCGTTGATTTTTTGTGTCTATCGTAAACTAAAATTCTTAATTCTTTGCATGTGTAGATCCAGTTTTTCTAACACCCTCTTAGGGAGAGACTTTGATTTATCTATTGTGTATTGTTGGTTTTCATGCTGAAAATCAGTTCGCCATCTATATATCAGTTTATTTCAGAGCTCTTTCTATATATTATTGCCAATACAATCCTATTTTTATTTATGTATCAAAATGTTCATAACTCTAAATTTCAACATGTTGTTCCGAACCTGTGCATGCCACAACTGTGTTTCTCAGTGCACTCTTGGCCTGGTGAAGCCCTCACAGACCCTCTCTCTCACCTGTGCTGTCTCTGCATTTCCCATCACAACCAGTGCTTCCTGCTGGAGCTGGATCATCAGCCCCCCAGGGAAGGGACTGGAGCGAATCAGGTGCCCAGGTCATGAGGGGAGTGCACATTCCAACCCACTCCTCAAAGTCCAGTCACCATCTCCAGATCCACATCCAAAAAACAGTTTCTCCTACAGCTGAGCTAACTGAGCAACGAGTACACAGCCATGATTTTTATAGAAAAGTCACGGCGAGGGAAAGACATTGTGAGCCCAGACACAAACCTCCCTGCTGGGAAGCTCAGGAGCAGCACGAGGCGCTGAGGACACCAGGGGGCGCTCAGGACACATCAAGGCAGGTGGAAGAGGGAAAAGGTGCAGGAGATGGGGTTTGGCATCACCATCATATTTCACCACTGGACACCCGCCACTGTGTTTGTTCTCATGTACGTGATTCCTTGTATTATTAAAAAATGGCATTTATATAAATATATAACCATATATAGGTGCATCAAGTCGTCCTCTCCATCTTATATGGACCTTTTCCAAAAAGAATCTGAGTCCCTGTTTGAGCACCTCATAAGTTATGGTCAATTACGTAGGATCTCTTTCTCTTCTTTCTCTCTTCTTTCCTCCTCTCTCACTCACAAACTCACTCTCTCACACAGACTTCTACAACTTCAGTCACGTGATGTGTTGAAGACAATTGGTTAAAGGGCAACTTTTCTAGTTTAGCTCCTGTTCATATTGCTGTAAGAATAAGAACGTTGTTTCTTAGCTGCGTATTTCTCTACGATGAGTATCAGGTTTTATATAATACCCAGACACTGAAATCAATCCAAATATCAATCAGCAGCTTAATCAGTAAACAAATTGTGGTAAATTCATTCACTGGAGAAACACCCACTGTTGCAATAAGGTACAGCCGGATACGCTCAACAGCGAGGGTGAGTTCACAAGTACATATGATGAGTAAAATAAGACAAATGAATATAAGTACATACATACGAGTCCTCTTTTATAAATTCTATAAAATGAAAAGTAATCTAAAGTTACATAAAGAAAACTAGTAGCTGACTCTAGACGTGGTGTGAGAAGGGAAGGTGTACGACCCAGAAATTGTAGGAAAACGAGGAAATTTTGAGCATAGTTGATTTTTTCTATGTTGAGAAAAGTAATGGTTATGTCACTACTTGTCAAATTGTACACATCACGGAATGGGTATTATTTGTTAATTTCACCTCATTAAAATATTACAAATTGAAACACATAATTTGGTAGAAAATGAGGTAGACAGAGATGAATAAAATATATGATAAATAAAAAAAGAAAATCAAAGAACGTTGGTTTAAGGACTTCACTCATAAACTGAAGAAATGTAAAATTTGTCAACACAGAATTAAAGATTTAGTCAAATACATATATGAAATCAAAGACTCCTGAATATACACATGAATAAACCCTAAGCCTATCTCTATCTTTAGGGAAACACTAGAATACAACAAAATAATGTCATGATTTCATTATGTAGCAGGGGTTAACCAAACCACACCAGGCATGTCCAGCTGTGTCCTGGGGTTGGTTCAGGGAACAAGTGTGTCCTGGGGTTAGGAGCTATGGCACCAAGCTCACAGCATTTGTTCTAGTTGACACCATAAAAAGACCAAGAGATCTCAACTAAACTGTAGTGTGGATGTCACACCCGTGGGTGCCGCACACTCCCCATGTGAATACAGAAAGGTTAATTACCTCTGGAGGTGTCTGCTGGGAGTAGAGCTGGTATCTCAGGAATGTCCAAAATGGCTTGATTGAGCAAGAAAGGAGACTGACTCAGGGTTGCTCTAGTGGTTTGGTGGTGGAGGCAGAGTGAGGGTTCTCACTCACAGAAAGGAATTTGTGGGGTTTCAACCTCCAGACGCATCAAATGAGGGAGTTCCTGTGATTCCTAACAAGGTTCACCTTGTGTTGGAAAGAAAGGAGGTGATGGAGGAATGAGCATTAAGTTATCAACAGTCAGACATCAAAACAATAGTCTGATGACTTATTCTATGTAGCAACTATAAAAATCGTGAATAAAAAGAAAAGATCAGTGTCCAATATGGGTGGATAACAACCAAGTCTACAAAAAATTGTGAAATCTCCTTATAAGAATAAGCAAATAATTATGAAAAGTAGGACTGAAACGAGGAGAAAGGGGTGAAAGGCATGGGGCAGGGGATTAGACATGGGTCCTGTTCCAATGTCTTCTGTGGAGACATTTCACTATCTAAGATCATGCGCTTATTCTGAATGTCTTAGGTCTGCTCCAAAACATCACAAGCACCAGAGGATTTCTGAGGATATTCATTTTAATATCTTCTATTTGAGTAGCCTTACAATTGTGTAAAATTCTTAGTTATTATTATTATTATTAGAGAATAGGGTCTCACTCTATCACACAGCTTGGAGTGCAGTGGCACAATCGTAGCTCACTGTAACCTTGAACTCCTGGCGCACATAATCCTTCTGCCTCAACCTCCAGAGTAGCTAGGACTAGATGGATGCACCATCACATACAGCTGATTTTTTTAATCTTTCATTGAAATGGGGTCTCTCTATGTTGCCCAGGCTGGTCTCAAACACATGGTCTCATGTGATTACCCTGGTTTTGCTTCTCAAACTGCTGGAATTATAGGCATGAGTCACCATATCTGGACTGAACTGATTCTTTAGTTGCAAAATATCAACCCAAGAACTGACTCCCTGAATTTTTTTTTTTCTGCAGTGTTTTGGTTAATAGCGCCTGAAAAGATTTATCCCAATATGTTCCAACAGCAGAATTTTTCAGATGTTTCTTCCAATAGACATAATTTCTTGGTTGAAGATCACAAAATACAGTTAAAAGAGACATAAAAAGGCAACCTTAAAATTTTGGTGGTTGAAGTGAGTATAAAAATTGCTTTCAATATTGTGTAACACACACCTCCTGCAGTAGGACGAAGGTGAGGAATGAAGGTAAAATTTCTAAATGTATGAATCTTCCAGCTCCCAGGTCATCGGGCAATAATGGATGTGTCCTGAGGGCGGGACCAGAATGTCTTAGTGTCAGAGGGATAACTCTTGGCCAAGAAATTTTCCGTATTTTTTAAAGTTTTTATATTTTTTTATTTAAAGATGCCATTTTTCAACATATCCAGAATATTGTTCATAGGACTGATTTCTGTATGATATGAACAACGGCAATGCCTTCTATGTTTAGATAATATTACAAACCAGGTTAACACGCACTGTTTCCTGTAATGATGCACCAGAACATTATTCGAGTTTCCATATTAGTTTTTTTTCTCTTTGTTTGCATTTGGGTTCACATTTGTATGTCAGGTCTCTAGAATGTACGATTTTATGTAAAACTGTCATTTCTTGCTGTACATTTTGATAGGGTTTCCAGAAGATTTAAAAACCTCTGCTTGCAGCACATTTTAAAATTCTGCACTGCAGTAGAACATCTGTATTTAATCCCAGTCTTTTGTTAATTGACAAGGTCTAATAAGTGCAGTAACTTCTGCCTTCTTGGATGATTTCACATCAGGTAGAGGAATATATCATAAATGAATGTACTAGTAATATAAATTATTAGTTAATAACCACCACTTTTATTAGGCATTAGTCATCAAGAAATAATGCTAAATCAAGGGTCTCAATGGGAATGTTACTTAAGGCATATACAAAACATTTTGTGAATCTAGACAAATTAGATGTGAACACACACTTAGTGTCCAGCCATGTCTCCCGTCTATCACATTATTAACCACACAGTAACTGTCTTCACTTGGGACTTGTTCTAATTTTCAAATTCATTACTTATTTATGTTAATACTTCCAAGTTATGATGTGCGGCCATTTTAGCAGAGAGTGAAGAAAGACAAACTAGGCTGACTAAACAATGAGGAAAATCACAACCTGATGAAACAGGAAGCCTGGAAGTGAGTGGCTCCAGGATTGAATAATTTGACAGCTGATCTTCCCAGGCAGTTTCTTTTCTCAGTTTTCGACACTGATACATCTAGAAAGTCAGCTTCTACCCCCAGGGGACTCCCATCATACAGTGCCATGGTGACACCATTCCCAAGAGTCACACACATACATTAAATATTGTCTGGAACTGGGGATGAGACATTTCTGCAATTCTCCTCTGAAGGACCAGGAACACCTCAACTGACCACTTCCCCTGCCTCCATGACTAGAACTGCACCACATGCCCACATAGACCCTCATCCCTGATGGGAATAATAAGACACCATTGACGAGGTTGACTGTTTTATCATATAAATTACTAAAGACTGATATAAAGGTTTCAAAAACAAATTGAAGTCTGTCCTACTATGTCCACCAGAGACTACAGATCCTCCAATGATACCTTCTTTGTCTTTTCTATTTGACTTTGTCGCTTCACCTTGTTCTGTCCTCCAGAGAATCTCTTTCAGCTCCCTCGGGTGCATTCAAGTGTTTTATTTAACTGGCAATTTCTAAATTGGTGAAAGACATTAGACTAAAGGGTCCATATTCCTAGGTCCACATTCCTTGGTCCATATTCCTAGGAAGGCATCGTGACCCTCGGTCTGTGTATAACCTTGTGAGTGTTCCTGACCGTCTTCCAGATGAGATGCTGGTCTGTGTGTTCTTGCCCCTTCCCCTGGGGTAGAGTCCTCCCGTTTTCCCTCAGTGTTCCCTCCCACAGCTCCAGTGTTCTCCATCGGTGTCATCACCTTGCAGATCTGCTGCCCTGCCCTGCAGACTAAGGCTCTGATTCCATAAGAAAGATGGGGGAGCTGCTTCTCAATAGATCTTTGGTGTTACCATCTCAATTCCTGAGGCATTGAACAAGTGACCCTAGGATTCTGGTTTCAGTGACTTGCCCCTGCAGGGTAAATTCTTAGTTCTTTTGTGGGAATAAGGGAAATGGGTCTGAATACATTTCAGAAGTGTGGGCTCTTGTTCTTTCCTAGATAGACACTTGGGGAAACGAAGATTTTTGTGACTGTCCCCTTTCTTGGGGAAAGGGATTCAAGAGGATAGAATAGTTCTTGAGCATATGATCCCTTACAATTTCACACTACAACATGCTTACCACACACAATTTCAAGCAATCCAATATATATATATATATATTTTTTTTCTCTTGTAATAGGTTATATGTCATACTCCAGACTCTGCCATAGAAATACGAAATTTCAAACCCTGTCTTTGTTACTCTCTACAAGAACTTGCTTTTCCTTAAACTCCAGATTTGTTGTTTGCTTGGAACTTTAAATATTGAAAGTATTAAACAAAATTTTCAAAATTCCATCTTCTCTGTTTATCTGTTATTGTTGATGCAGTTGTAAAAACAAGAAAAACATATTCCTTTTCTATGTACATTTCCAAGCTTAATAGCAGATCTTTAGTAAAACCTAGAAAAATAAAAATCAAATATTGTTCAGCTGCTTAATAGAAAAACAAATTATGGTAAATTTGTCTGCTAGAATACTACCCAATATTTATAATAAAAAAGTCCGTTATACCAAACTGTCAGGTAAAGTATCTTATTGTTTATGTTAAGTAAGCTAAATAAATCAGAATATATACTATGTTATTTCATTTATATACATTCTGATAAATTCAAATGAGTCTGCAGCAAGGTAAAGATCAGTCGTTGCCAGGGAAATAGGTAGAAGAAAGAAAGGGAAAAGGATAAAGAATACAGAAGAACAAAAGGAAATATTGAGAATTCTCTCGTCCACCTTGATAATGATGACGACTCCATCAGGTTTATCAACTGTACAATATAAATATGTAAAAGATTATTATATGTAAACTAAAACGTATAAAACTTATTACAAGCAAACAAATGGATACTTGGACAAGAAAGGAATGATAGAAAGATAGAACAAATGTGTAATAAATTTCAAAAATAACTAAGAATTTATCTGCCTGACTCCTAGTTCTCACCATATTTTAGGTGAATGCTAGAATGCAGCAAAAATCACACAAGTTCTCACAACAGAAATTGGGCTTCACAACCATCCTAGGCATCCCCAGCTCTGTCCTTGAGTTGGTTCAGGGAGTAAGTGGGGCCAGTGATGAGGAGCACAGGCCCAGATACCGGGGCTTGCCCATCCAGACTGAGCTCTTAAATATACCCTTAGCCCATTTTCCATGTGTGGTTTACTTTCATATCCATACATAGTGAAACACTGTGACAAAACATAATTTACACATATATGTAAAAATAAAATAGGATGATCAGCTCAAAGTGTTTATCAAAGCATAATTTTATAAGACAGCATATTTTCCAATTACCATCATTGTCACCAAACCTCTGCAAGGCACAGTCATCTTATCTGGGCCCTGTGCTCTCCTCAGGCGTCCCACCCCAGAGCTTCCTATATAGTAGGAGACATGCAAATAGGGTCCTCCCTCTGCTGATGAAAACCAGCCCAGCCCTGACTCTGCAGCTCTGGGAGAGGAGCTCCAGCCCTGGGATTGCCAGGAGTTTCCACTTGGTGATCAGCACTGAACACAGACCACCAACCATGGAGTTGGAGCTGAGCTGGGTTTTCCTTGTAGCTCTTTTAAAAGGTAATTCATGGAGAACTAGAGATACTAAGTGTGAGGGGACACGAGTGAGAGAAACAGTGGGTATGTGTGGCTGTTTCTAATCACGATGTCTTTGTGTTTGCAGGTGTGCAGTGTGAGGTGCAGCTGGTGGAGTCTGGGGGAGGCTTGGTACAGCCTGAGGGGTCCCTGAGACTCTCCTGTGCAGCCTCTGGATTCACCTTCAGTAACTACTGGATGGACTGGGTCCGCCAGGCTCCAGGGAAGGGGCTAGAGTGGGTTGGCCGTATTAAAAAGACAACTGATGGTGGAACAGCAGACTACGCCGCATCTGTGAAAGGCAGATTCACCATCTCAAGAGACGATTCAAAGAACACACTGTACCTGCAAATGAACAGCCTGAAAACCGAGGACACGGCCGTGTATTACTGTACCACAGACACAGTGAGGCGAGGTCAGTGTGAGCCCAGACACAAACCTCCCTGCAGGGGTGCGCGGGGCCACCAGGGGGCGCGCGGCACCCACTGAGGACAGGAAAGGTCCCAGGAGCAAGTGCTTGCGGAGGTTTCCTTTCTCCTCGGCTGGAAAAGTCAGGAGTGTATTTGTAGAAGTCTGGAGCATTCTAGGCTGTGATATTGTATTACTCGTATTTATTATGAATTTATTATCAATAGTATTTAATAACTATTAAAATTCTGTATATAAGTATTTTTAAGTATACACTTTCAAGAAATAAACATTCCTAATTATTTGCACTGATTCCTCTAGAGTTTTATTAACATTTGTTGACATCAGCAACTACATAACTATAGGGATATAAATCTATGGCCATAGAAATATGTACCCGCCAGGCGCGGTGGCTCGTGCCTGTAATCCCAGGTCTTTGGGAGGCCGAGGCAGATGAATTACTTGAGCTTATGCGTTCGAGACCAGGCTGGCCAACATGGCAAAAGCCCCTCTCTACTAAAAATACAAAAAGTATCCGGGTGTGGTAGCACACAACTGTAATCACAGCTACCCAGGAGGCTGAGGTAGAAGAATTGCTTGAACCCAGTAGACGGAGGTTTCAGTTAGTCGAGATTGTGCCACTGTACTCCAGCCTGGGCAACAGGGCAATACACCATCTCACAAAAAAAAAGAAAAAGAGAGAAAGATGTATAAATACACAGACCTATGCCTATGCATATATGCTACACATTCATATTAAACATTAAAATAAAATAATTCCAAACATATATCCTGAAGAATCAAACTTAATAATGGACTAAGTGTAAATTATTAGAGTAATTCCTAATTGATTTCAGTTGTTTTTATTTGTTTACATGAATTGATTTCTAGTTGTTTATTTAAAAGTAGTATATTGATCATTTCAAAAGAGCTCAGAGTAAATTTCAAATGTCACAATAAATGATAAGATTTGAGGTGTTTAATGACAGTTAAATTAATTCTTAATTATCATAGTTATTCCATATTACATTCACAAATCATAACATTGCTTCTTACCTTGTAAATACAAACAACCATAATTTATGAATTTAAAATAAATTTTATTTTAACTTTTTAAATTTATCCCAGATTATTATCTTTTCTTGTCTTCCAGATCTCATTGGATCATCTCAAGGGCCCACCCACACCCCTGTCTCCTGAAGGCTTCTGGGACTGGCTGAGGGATGCGCAGAAGCAGGATCCCCGTGTGAGTCCACACGACCTAGAGCTTCCCTCTCCTTGGATTAGGCCATCTGCTCGGGATCACAGGGCTCTCCATTATCCTCACCTCACTGTTGTACCAAACAAGCAACATCACACTTCACATACACTTTGTTTTAATTTTCCAAAATGACATGAAGGCAATAAATTTAACAGTAAGTTGATCAGAAGCTAATAGGTCGAGGCTTTTTTCATATGCCAAATTTCTTCTCAGGACTTTCCATGTGTTAGGTATTTTCCATTTCTTTATGAGATGAGATACTAACACATCCACATTGGAGATTCTCCTTCTAAGTAGGCTCTGGGTCACTCACTCCTTTTATAGTAATCACCAGACAAGTCCCATACAGAAGGAGTTGGAAAGTCTCGGGGTGAACCAAGATTGTGTGGAGCCCTGTAGTGTTTAATAATGTCATGGAGTTAAAGTCAGTGAGAAACAGCTTTAGTTGTACACGGTGACTGAATTTGCACATTACTCTAGCAAAGCGTCCTTCACATGACAAATATGAAGGTCAATTATTGGATTAATATGAATGGCATCACAGTAGGAAAACTGATGTCCAAACCTTATATCCTTTAAATTAAATTCTGTCTTATACAAGGTGGGGATGGATCGACGCCCAAGTGAATGTTGCTCTTCAGGGCCCGGCATTGGAAGAGCCCCTCCACGGCACAGTGAAGGCCTCTATCAATGTGGCTGCAACCATCACATTCAATGAGTTTTGTAGAATAATTGCTGAAGAAGTCAGCTGGAAGTGCCCTGAAATCTCACACCTGCTGCATACAGAACTCCAAAATAATTGTTATGCGCTTGAAAAACACAAACATGGAATTAGCCCTAATGAGTTGTGATGATGAAACAGCTCTCTTCCAAGTTGTAGGTCTATTCTTTCTCTCCTGCCAGCAAAGTCAACATGATTGCTTTCTTGTCTTCGACAAAGGAGTTACAACAGCTCCTTTTGTTTCTGAGTCACAGGCTTGTGAAGTCTCTCCCCAACAGCTGGTTTGTCAACTACAATATTTCCTAAAAATCAATAAAATACTTCATGAAACTAGATTCAAGGGGAACAAAATCATTTTGTTTCCTTCATAATTTTTGTTTAAAGTGCTAACTACTAAAGAAAGACTACTATATTTTATAAATTTTTATTTATAATTAATTATTTTGAAGGGGAAATCAAAATAGGGCCATTACATTGTCTTAAATAACACGTAGTGTTTTAAAGATCAAATTCCCTCCAAATGCAGAAATACGTACTATGAAAGCTCCAGAGAAGAGATGCCCCCGAAGGGCCATGGCAGTCTCAGGAAAGCCTGAAATCAGTCTCTCCCCAGTTGTTAGGACAGGGCTCCAAGCATGCAAATTACCCTTCAATCACTTGAGTAAAATTTCACTCTCATCATGTGGGAACTGACGAATCTCTTCTCAGACAAGACAGAAAATCTCTGGAGAAGGCAGAGCTGTGGTCTCAAAGAAAATGAGATGGCCTGTCTTCTCCTGTGCATGTTGACAGCTACCCAAAGTGAGTGTTTCAGATGTCACACCTAGGTCTTTGAAATATTTGTGACTGCAAGTGACTGACGGAAACTGATTGTCCTTGTCCCTAGGTATCCTGTTCCAGGTGCAGTTGCAGGAGTTGGGTCCTGGACTGGTGAAGCCCTCTCAGACCCTCTCCCTCCCCTGCACCGCCTCTGGTTTCTCCATAACAATCAGTGGTACCTACTGGCATTGGATTCAAAAGCCACTGGGAAAAGGGCTTCAGTGGCTGGGAGAAATCGTTTATTCTGGAGTCATCAAATACAACCCATCCTTCTGGACCCACAGCAGCATCTCCTGTGACACACTGAAAAAACCGTTATTCCTCCAGCTGAGCTCTGTGACCTCGGAGGATACAGCTCTGTGTTACTGTATGAGAGGCACATTGAGGGAACATCAGTGTGAGCCCAGACACAAACCTCCCTGAAGGATAGTGGAGGACGCCAGGAACACTCAGGACACACCACGAATGCGGCCTAGACCCAGGGGAAGGTACACATGGTGACATTTTTTAAGGTATTGATTTTTTTTCAATTACTATTTAGAAAAATATATATACTTATTTTAGGGTATGCATTAATCATGTCTCCATGACACTGCTTGAGGGATAGACACACAGATCAATGGAAAAGAATATGAGTGACTTTGGACAAGAACAGAAACTGTAAAACTTCTAAACATAGGGGACAAGCTCCAAGACAGTGGTCTGAGCAACAACAACAAAAGCAAAGATAGGCAAATGGAATTGCATCAGACTACAAACTTCTGCAGATCAAAGAAAATAATTAATAAAATGAAGAAACAATCCACAGGTTTGGCAAAAAATTTACAAAATTAGGCATCTGATAAGGGGAATGTATCCAAAATATATAAGAGAGCCAAACCACTTCGTAACAACAACAATAAAAATGACAACAAGTGACCCTATTAAAAATAACCAAAAGATTTGAATATACATTTTTCAGAAGAGTAAATACAATTAGAAAACAGATACATAAAGAAGCTAAACATGACTAATAATTAGAGAAATTTAAATTTAATCCACAATTAAGTATCACCTCATAGATGTTAGAATGATTATCTTCAAAGAGATGAAAAATGACAAGTATCTTTGAGGAAGATGTGAAGAAAAGAGAATTTTTGCACACTGTTAGTGAAAATGCAAATTATAAGGTAATTATAAATAACATATAAAAGCCTTTCAAAAAATAGAAATAGATCTATGATAGTATCCAGCGATGCCACTACTGACCATGTATTTTTAAAAAAATGAAATCGGCATGTCAATGATACATCCACACATCCATATTCCTTGCAGCATTATTTACAGTAGTAATAATATGTAAACATCTTAAATTCCCATCACTAGGTGAATGAATAAAGACAACAAGTATATACATTGGAGTGATGTTCATCCTTTTTAAAAAAAGGAAATTCTGCATTTGTGACAGCATGCATGAATCTAATGGACCTTAATCTAAGTGCAACAAACCAGACACAGGAATACAATAATTCCTAAGTTGACTGTAGTGTATTAAATTGTAAAATCACACAAATAGGGAGTAGAATGTTGGTTACAAGGTACTGGAGGGATGGACTGGGAAAGGGGAAGTTTTGATCAAAGTGTAAAATGTTCCAACTGGACAGAAGGAGTAAGTTATGCACAGACTAACAACAATACCCGCAAGGTATTATATAGTTCGGAATTGCTAAAAATGTAGATATTAAAGTTTTTCCCACTGAGAAATGATAAAATTTTGAGGTGTTGGACATGTTAGGTAGCTTGACTTACCCATTCCAAAATGTACACCTGTAGCAAAACTATATATCATATTCCATAAACACATACAATAAATATTAGTCATTTATCATTAAATAATTTTTATATTTAAATAATTGTATTAAGAAAACGAAGAGAGCCGGGCACGGTGGCTCACGCCTGTAATCCCAGCACTTTGGGAGGCCGAGGCGGGCGGATCACAAGGTCAGGAGATCGAGACCACGGTGAAACCCCGTCTCTACTAAAAATACAAAAAAATTAGCCGGGCGCGGTGGCGGGTGCCTGTAGTCCCAGCTACTCGGGAGGCTGAGGCAGGAGAATGGCGTGAACCCGGGAGGCAAAGCTTGCAGTGAGCCGAGATCGTGCCACTGCACTCCAGCCTGGGCGACAGAGCGAGACTCTGTCTCAAAAAAAAAAAAAAAAAAAAAGAAAGAAAGAAAGAAAGAAAGAAAACGAAGAAAACAGAGTACAATTGCAAGAATATAGTTTATACTTATGTGTCTTATCATGAATTTGCAAAATAATATAGAAAGAACATTTAACATTCAATAAAAAGACAATTCAACAAAAAGTGGTTTTAAAAAACAGTTGTATCATCACAGAAGATTCAGAAATGATACATAAGTATATAAAGAGTTTCGCTCTCTTAAAATTAGAATTCCATATGACAAGCAATTCCTCCTGATCTGCCTGGGTAGGAGGCACAATGAAGAACTCTAATAGTGATTTACTGAGCTTTATAGCTGTGTGTTCATCTGTGCTCGCTCAGTGGAAGGAATGGAAAAGAAGAAGGAAGAAGCAAAGGATGTAAACGGGAAAAGAAAGGGGAAAGGAAAGGGAAGAAAGAAGGAGAGAAGGGACGAAGGAAGGAAGGAAGGAAAAAAGGAAGGAAGGAAGGCATTGAAAGTCATTTCATTGTGTGCAGAGGCAATCCTCCGACTCTTCCACATCCATCTCTACTCCAGTCCAATCAAAGTCCAATGAATACATTTTCTAAGTTAAAGAATTTTAAGCTTTTTAAGTATTGCTAAAAAACCACTCAGCTGTTTAAATTTTGTCATATCACTTCCATTATTGAAGTCAGTCTAGTTTTGGGGGTCTATCAAGGCCATCAGCAAAAATAACACATGAAGATATGACATTAAGACATATGAAAACTTTCTGAAAGCTCCACAATTCAAATCCGCATTCCCATTTTTTCCAAGTCCAGATCGTCAAATACAGACCCAGAGCGAACGGGCCTTGCTCCTGGACATGGATGGAGCCCAGGACACCCGGCCACGTGGACCTGGGCATTCGGTGGCGGAGCGGCCTCTGTCCTGCAGGGGGCGACATAGGCCCTCTGAGCCCAGGGGCGGCCCAGAGGCAGCGCACAGGAAGGAGGGGAAAGGGCTTTCGGTCAAAGCCAGGGGCTGCTTCTCCCTGCCAGGTGAAAATGATCGTCTTCCAACCACTGAGACCTCCTCACTCGCTTGACTTTGTGGGACAAGTGACCTCTTTGTGGCCCACACTTGCAAAGCAGATTGAAAAGCATGGGCCTGGAGCAGAACCCAAGTGTGGGGTTGGCCACATGACGCCTCCTCGTTTTTTTATTTCATCTTCTCTCACAGCCTATCACTCAAAGGACTCTGTGAATTAAGTGGTTGTCTCATGTGAAGGACAGTTCTCCAGGTGGCCCGAGCACCCCAGTTCTCCTTCTTCCTCAATGTAGTTCTCAAAAATAACCGTAGAATGTTCTGGAAATGCAGCATCCTGAGATAGGGAGGAACTGCCTGGAAAAGCCCAGGCCTTGCTTCTGTTCTTCCCAAAGGATGAACCATCTTGAGTTAGGGAGAAACTGCCAGGGACATCCCAGTCTTTGTTCTTTTCTCTTCTGGAAGCAGGATGTCCTACAGAGCTTTATCAAAGGGAGTCACTTAGTCCCTGGAGGTACACCACAGGGTGGTCTCCTGTCAGGGCCCTCGGCTGTGGCACAAGTTGGGCACAGGCTGACAAGTCTCCATCCACTGCAGGGAGATATCTTGAGCCTTGGGAGACCAGCTCACAGCAGATCCCAGGCTTCTGTTGTCCCATGCTGCCTTTCTATAAGTAAGAATCCAATTAATATAACGTATTGCATAAGAGTGTGTTCTCCCTTGCTGAACTCAGACACATTGGTCAATTTTTCATGGTGAGCCTGCTTTGTACCATGGCTTACAATATGCATGTGTAACTAGTCTGTCTCCCCCGTCAAATGACATTACTCCACATCAAATCTAGCTCAAGTGCCTTATACAGAACATTCTCAATTACCCTCTTCATTCATAAAATTGACTCCATTAATTTCAATTATCTATATGCTATGCTCACCTAATACGGTGTTATTCTCATGGTTTTAAACAGATTATGTTTAAATCCACTAAAATAACAATCATAAAAAATATATTTTGAAGTCAGGTAATGTGTGTCTTCATATATCTATGTATGCTTAGGATAGTTTTGGCTATTTTGGGTATTCTGTGTATATGTCTATATATAAACACATATATATGTGTATATACATTCATATATATCCATATATGAATGGATTTTTTTATTTTCATTATTTTTTATTATTTTTCTGTGGAGAATATCATTGTAGTATTCATAAGAATTGCATTGATTCTGTAGATTGCTTTGTCTGCATGGACATTTTAACACGGTTGATTCTTCCAGAACACTAACTAGGAATATTTTTCCACTTTGTTGTGTCCACTTTAATTTATTAATCAGTGTTTTATACATTTTATTGTAAAGTTTTTTTACATTGATGATCACACATTGTATGCCTGTATAAAAACATCATATATAATAGAAATATATACAACTATCATGAGGGCGTAATAATAGAAACGTGTGTGTGTGTGTGTGTGTGTGTGTGTGTGTGTGTGTGTGAATACATATATAGCTCATTTATTTAACATTCTTTTTACTGCTTGGAAGGTCTTGTGTCTAGACTATACAAAAAACTTGTAAAAAATCATCTTAAATAATACTAAAAACAGAATTAAAAAGTCATTGAAAATCTTAACTAACACTTCCCCAAAGTAAATGCATGATTGAAAAACAAAAATCTGAAAAGATGTCCAATGTCAGTAGTCATAATTAACACTCACAATTGCCAAATAAAAGGGCAATTATGATGTATTTAAACAGGTAAGTAGGTCCTCAAAATGTGCTATACCCCTACAATTAACACTATTCAGCCATAAAAACAAAGTGGCTATTAATTCAGGAAGAACTACTTATTTTTGTTAAGTTAAAGCAGATGGGCAAAAGAGACTATGTACTGTATAATTCCATTCATGAGACCTTCAAGAAAAGGTAAAGTTAAAGTGATAAAAATAGATTAGTGGTTGGCAGGACTTTTAGGGAAAGAGAATAATTTGACTTTGGAAAGCTCAGGGGATTTCGTTTAGAGTAGTACAAACTGTCTGACATTGTGACATGGCTAATTTCTTAGTATGTTTGTTCTGAATTAACAACGTAAGTTTCAACCAATTCATGGTGATTTTATATTTTCTGCTTGCTGAAGGAGACATGTTCATTTTGTAAATCACTGCTAAGATGCAGCTGAGAGGCTGTTGAAATGGGCACTGAGCAAATTTATTAACTAAGTGTACACAAACAAATTATTTAGCAATTGGTGATTGAGTGGAGTCAGTCATTTCCTTGAGATTGGGTGTAGGGATGTTATTCTGCAGGTTCAGGATATTAAGGTTGCAATGTTCCCTGGTCAGAGACCACTAATTTTTCATGAATTTACTGAAATACAGGTAGGGACAGAAGAAGGGTCTTAGTCACACTTCTGAGCTTTCCTGAACAAAGGTTCCAGAAAACAAAGTTGATGTGATGTCCTCACAGGGACCACAGCCTCTCAGAGGTAACCTTGTCCTGGAGTTCCACCATGTCCTGGGAAAACAAGAACACATCTGTCTCCGATTCCTTGTTCTGCACTTCCCCTGGGAATGACTTCCTTATTGAAGTGTTTTCTGTTTATGGAATAAAAATTCCAGTTCCTGGTGTCAGGGCCCAGATGCACCTAACGGATCCAGCCCAGGGGAAAGAATAACCTCCCAGAACATGACCTGTATTAGATGTAACTGGCTCTCAACCGGTGTATTTTCTGAATGGCCATTTTCTCAGAAGAAAATTAAAGTTGTTGAGAATTTCTCATAAGGGTTCTGCTGTGTCATTCTTTGTTGTCCTTGCATGTTCAGTTATGTCTATCCAGATTCTACTTATATGTAGAGAGATTAGAGTTCTGCTTCCAGTAGCAGGTCAAAGATTACCATTGAGAAAACTTTGGGACTTTGCTCAACCATGTAAAAATCTTGAAAGTCATTGCCCCCATTTTTACAAGAAACATCCACACAATCTGAACATGGATTATTTTTTGAATTCACCAAGTGTATTAGTCCATTTTCACGTATCTGATAAAGAAATAATTGAGACTCTGCAATTTACAAAAGTAAAAATTTTAATTGATTAACAGTTCCACCTGACTGGGGAGGCCTCACAATCATGGTGGAAGGCAAGGAGGAGAAAGTCACATTTTACATGGATGGCAGCAGGCAAAGAGAGCTTGTGCAGGCAAAGTCTCATAATTTTGAAGCCATCAGATTTCATGAAACTATTCCAATTAAGAGAAACTGTCCAAAATGAAGGGACTAAAAGCAAACATGCAACTCCAAATTTCAGCAAGGCAGTAAAATCTGAAAGCTCCAAAATAATCTCCCTTGATGCTTTGTTTCACATCTAGGTCATGCTGATGCACAAGGTGGGTTCCTATGGTCTTGGGCAGCTCCACCCCTGTGACTTTGCAGGGTACAGCCTTCCTCCTGGCTGTTTTCACAGGCTCTCATTGAGAATCTGTGGTTTTTCCAGGTGCATGGTGCAATCTGTAAGTGAACCTACCATTCTAGGATCTGGGGAATGGTGGCCGTCTTCTCACAGTGCCACTAGGCAGAGCCCCAGGTGGAACGCTGTATGGGGGCTTCAACCCCACATTTCCCATCTGCACTCCCCTAGCAGATGTTCTCCATGAGCGCCTGACCCTGCAGCAAACTTCTACCTGGACATCCAGACATTTTAATGCATCTGCTAAAATGTAGGTGGAGGCTCCCACACCGGGATTCTTGACTTCTGTACACCCACAAGCTCAACACCAAGTGGCAGTTGCCTAGGATTCAGGCTGGAATGCTCTGAAGCCATGGCCTGAGCTATACCTTGGCCCCATTGAGTCACAGTTGGAGCAGCTAGGATGCAGGGCTACTACATGAGAAGCACAGGACTGGATGGAGGTTGGTTGCCCTCTTTGGCAGTGACTGAAATCTGGAAGCACATTCTCCATCACATCTGGGGAATGCATATAATGGTATGTGGATGTGGATGCCTCCACATCTATGCTACCATAAAGTCACCAGGCAGAGAAGCTAGCCTGTATTCAGCTCCTCCAGGATGTCTCCCCACAGAAAATGTGGCCCACTGGCTACATAAGAGGATAGGACACTGAGGACAGGATATCCTTTGAAACATAATGCAGGATTGGGGCCTACCCCTACAATAAAATGGCACAGTACTCATGTGTCAGCAGTGCCCTATCTATGTGTAGGAATGCCCCAGACCCTTGCTGCATGACACAGGACAGATCACCCAGGGCTGGAACCCAGGACAGTGGTGGAAGGTAGACTATATAGGGCCTTTGCCTCTATCTGAGGGCCCCTGCTGTGCTTGGACTTGTGCAGACAGTTGAACAGGCTCATGCAGGCATATCCCAGCAAGGCTGCCACCCAAAAGACCACCATAAAAATACTGGAGCAGTGAAGTGAGCCTACTGCATCTTCACCAAAATCAACAGTGACTGGGACTTACGCTTCACTAGACACAAAGTTCAGGAATGGATGGAGGCCCTGGATATCAACAGGCATTTCCACCCGCCAAACAACCCACAGCAACAGGGCTGATTGAAGAAATAGAGAAACCTCCAGCAACCACTCCAGAAGGAGACATGCTCTCTAGCTCTGTCACTGCTCACCAGCAGCCATTCACACCCTGAATGAACATGGGCATTCCTGTTGCTCCAATGCATATACTTTTCTGATGCAAGGACATGATGCCACCATCGGGATCCAGGTTGACAATATAAGGGACAGTATATTTTGCCCTCATGTGGGAGTCAAAGTAACATGCTCTTGCCCTTGACACAGGATCTTCCTGTGTTCAGGTGAGTAGATTATTACATGGCCCTGGACATGGCAAACTAGCCTCTGATGGTTCAGTTTTTCTACTCCATGGAGGAAAGGCCTATAACAGGAGATACAGGTCACATTATTTTACACCCTACTCCTCCTTATGCTTCTAAATAAGGAGTCCTTGTCTTCCCTTATGGAAGGGATCATCTTTTCATTATGGACTCACAATGGGGGACAGTCCATTCAGTGTTGTAAACCAGGCACTGGGCCCTGCCAGGGGTGGTGCTCTCTCAGAACAATACAACTTCCTGTGCCTTGTTAAGTGGCCGTGGCATGACTTGCCCTTTCTTGTGCCCACTACACATCTTACCTTCCACCCACAGAAGGAGTGCAGCAAACTTCTTCACTGACTGAGTGGTGGCAGACGGTAGCCTTTCTTAAGAACAAAATGAACAATTAGATATGTGGAGAGCAGCCTCTCTTCTCCACTGTGGACCTGCCATGGTGCATTCAAGTAGCTACAGCTAAACTGAGACCCTGGAACCTTTTCTGTACTTGGCATAACGATCTTCACCTTTTCCCATTAGAAACAACTGCAGTTCATGCAATGAGTTTCCCATCAAGGAGATGAGGTGACATATTTTCCATGTAGTACAGGATCAGGTTAATGTTACCCCACTGTGAAGTGGGCTGTACATGATGGGCTACAGTTGATGAGGGCAGTGCAGATGCAGGCAGTGGTTTGTGCACCCTTATGTATTTAAAGAAGTGATAATAGCATGCCTCAAGCTAAACCCCATAATATGGGATGGCTCCCCCCACAGCAATGTAACCCACCTCTCCAAATAACCACAGATATGTGACTGGGGTGGCAGTGTGACTCTCTCCAGATGTCAGCCCACTCCTCACTTCGGGGATGCCTGTGGGCACACAACACCCATGGCTGGATTTGGACTGGTAGTTTGTTGCCAGGATCATTGTGTTCCATTCAGACACCAGCTCTACTAACTGGGAGAATGTAAATGTCAGACACCACCACAAGCATGAAGCCTGGTGGATTTACCTGTTGTTTGCATTTGCCTCCCAGATGGCTGGCAACAACTGATGAACAGTTTCCAGTTAAGTCCCTGGCTAAACACATGGCCATGGCCTTCAGTGATACTTACAATGCTATTCCTCTTCTCTCTGAAGACACCAACCAAATCCGACACATTAGTTTCCAAAAATCTCATGGCCTAGACATCTTCACTGCTGCTCACAACGAAAGCTGCACATTAAAACAGAATGCTGTGTGCATATCCCTGATAACACTCGGAAGACAACCCCAGCCATAGTGGCCCTGGGTACCCATATTTCAGCTACAGAATCTCTGTCTTATGACCCTATAACCATGTGGTTGAACCAACTCCCAAGTGCTTGGGAAAGCTTTCCATAGGGTGTGACTGCTGTTGTGCTCCTTATTCTCTTTTGTTGTGGTCTGGATTGTGGCTGTAGCATGTGGTAGCAATGCCCCTCCACACACCTGGCCCCAAGGAAATCAGGGAAGAGGGGCCTGATAAGAAAATGATGGCCATTCAACAGTATGCCGGGGTGGAATCTACAGCGGGTGGACCTAACAGAAATAACTCAACCATATCCTGAAGTCAATCCGATGGTCTAAGAAGAATGTCTGCCTGGAGTTCAGACCTAAGGAATCCAGGAATGGCCAACCTGGGGATGAGCTCCTTATCTGTGAAGGACACCCAAGAGAGGTGATGGTGGGTGGGTCACTTGAGCTCAGCAGTTTGACAGCAACCTGGGCAAAATCACAAAACCCCATCTCAACAGAAAATACAAAGAATCAGCCAGTCATGGCGGTCATGTGTCTGTAGTCCCAGCTACGTGGGAGGCTGATGTGGGAGGCTCACCTGAGCCAGGGCTGGGAGGTCGAAACTGCAGTAAGCTCTGTTGGTGTCAACATAGACAGACCCTGTCAAAAAAAAAAAAAAAAAAAAAAAAAGAGAAACGAGGTCTGAGGTCATCAGAAACCCAGTTTTATCTTCTGAAATGTTGACTGCAGGACATACAGGGAATTCAGGCTCTTTTTCTTATGTAAAATGGAGATTTTCAGGGAGATGGTGGTAAGTAAAAATTGCTCTGTAAACTGCATGCTTTTAGAAATGGTAGTGGTTTTCCTGTGTATCTCCTGCCTCTCAGACATGGTGCCACTCCTATTTTAGTCAATAGAGGTCTAGAAGGACAATCTCATTATTTCATTCATGTGTTTGTTTTATCACTGTTCTGTCATGAAAATCCTGGTATCTTCTCTGTACAAGTTCTTTAACAAACATGCAATTTTCAAATATTCTCTCCAAATCTGTGCCTTTTTAAAAATTCACTTAACAGCATTTCTTTTTTTTTTTCACATCAAAACTTAAATTTTGGATGCAGTGATTTTTTTTTTCACATTTGAGTGGTGTTTTTGGTGTTATATCTAAAAACTCATTGCTCAATCCAAAGCCATAACCTAAGTTTTCCATATTTTAAGTGAAGGCCACTCTCAAGTGAGGAGATTTAAGGTTCACTGATTTGAAAAAGGGGGAATCACTGCAAGTGTTTCAAGTTATTGTTTGAGAGATACTTTTCTATTTTCCCACATTTGTCTTAGTTATTAAATCACCTGTTAATATCAATATGTACTCATGGATATTTACTTTACATTTTAGATTAAAACAAAATATGAATGTTATTAATATTTTTCTTAAAATTATTTTAGTACCTTTATTCAAACATAAGTGATATATTAAAAAGACATACATATTTGATGTATGCAACTCAATAAATTTGAGGATAAGCATATACCCATAAAACAACCACCATCATAAAGGCCATAAACACATTCAACATCTCAAAATATTTTTTAGCCTCTTTATTACTTGTGTGTGCGTATGTGTAAGAATACTAAACATAAGATCTAAATCCTTACCAATGTTAAATATACAGCATGTATTGTTGGTCATAAGCATGGTGCAATACAGTAGATCTCCAAAACGTATTTAACTTTCACAACTGAAAATGCATGCCCTTTTACCATCAACTGACCATTTCACTGTGAAAAATTACTGAATGAACATAACAGTGCAGATATCTCTTTAAGATTCTGATTTCAATTATTTTGGTTGCATCGCCCAAAGTAGAATTCCTTGGTCATATGGTGGTTCTATTTCGAATTTTCTGAGGAGCCTCCATACCGTTTTTCACAAAGATTTACATTTCATAGGAAGTGTACACAGGTTCTTATTTTCTATTTTCTCACTAAAATGTGTTATCATTTGTGGTTTTCATAATAGTCATTCTAACAGACATGATGAGATATCTCATTGTGACTTGGACTTGCATTTTACTAATTAGTGATGTTGAGAACATTTTTATATACATTTTCATCATTTGTATGTTAATTTTAAAATATATGTTCAGGTTCTTTCCTGTGTTTAACCAAGTTATGTATATTTATATGTATGTGTGTATATATGTATTAGCTCTCTGTTACTGAATAATGAGATTCTGCTACATAGTTTGTATGTTAACCCTTATCAGATATGTTGTTTGTCAATATGTTTCCCACATCATACTGAGCCCTCTCATTTTGGTACTTATTTTCTTTGTCGTGCAGAAGGATTATAGCTGGATAATATCCCACTGATTTATTCTTGATTTTATTACCTGAATTGTCAGTGTTTTATCTGAAAAATTGTATCCAAGACAAATATCAAAGATATTATTCTTACATTTTTTCTGTAAGCATCATGATTTCTGGTCTTATGTTTGCCTTTAATACATGTGCAGTTTTGTATATGATGTATGATAGGGACTGTTTCATTCCACTGCATATGAATATCCAGTTTTTCAAAAAAATGAATATATCACCTTTTCTCCTTTGCATATTTTGCTTGCTTATTGAGGAACAGTTGAGCATCTATTTTTGAATTTATTTTAAGTTCTGTATTCTGTTCCATTGATTGAAGTATCTGTCCTTTTTTTCAGTGAAATACTTGTATTAGTCCGTTTTCACACTGCTGATAAAGACATACCCGAGACTGGGCAATGTACAAAACAAAGAGGCTCATTTGGACTTACAGTTCCACGTGGCTAGGGAAGCCCCACAATCAGGGTGGAAGGCAAGGAGGAGCAAGTCACATCTTACATGGATGGCAGCAGACAAACAGAGAGAACTTGTCCAGCGGAACTCCTCTTTTTAAACCATAAGCTCTCCTGAGACTTATTCACTATCACAAGAATAGCACGAGATAGACTTGCCCCAGTGATTCATTTACCTACCACAACACCTGGAAATTCAAGATGAGATTTGGATGGACCACAGCCAAACTACATCATTACTTATCTGATTATTATACATTTGTACTAGAATATGAACAAAGTGTGATACTTCCACCATGTTCTTGGTCAGGATTGCTTAGGCTAACTGGGGTCTTGGTGATTCCATATAAATTTTAGAATGTTTCCTCTGTATTTGTAAAGCATGCCATTGGGATTTTGATACAAATTGCTTTGAATCTGTAGATTACTTTGGTTCTATTGACATTTTAACACTATTAATTGTTCTTACTGATTAACATAGGTTCCTTTCCATTTATGTGCTCTTTAATTTTCTTCTTCAGCATTTTCTTATTTTCAGGATAAAAATATCTTAACCTTGTGCTTAAATTTGTTCACATGTATGTTATTATTTTTATTACTATTGAGAATTAGCTTGTTTTATTAAATTTCCTGTTAGATGACTTGTGGTTAATGTAAAAAAATGCAATTTATTTTTGTATGCTGTTTATGTATCATCCAAATTTACTTAATTTATTTATAATTCTAATGTCTTTGTTGGAGCCCTTAAGGTTCTGCATATGCAAAATCATTAAAAAGATAATGAAGGTAAGAAATTATCCCTTCAAACAAAAAATCATGCTATTTGCAGAAATAATTTTGTTTCTTAATTAAATGAATTTTATGTTCTTCTGTTGCTTAATTACTCCAGTTTTGACTAGAAGTTCTATGAGGAATAGAAATTTTGAGAGTGGGCATACTTTTCTATTTCTGACCTTATATATGTCTAATCTTTTTTTTTTTTTTTTGCCTTTGCATATGTTGTGATCAGTGGGCTTTCATACAGGACCTTTATTACGTTGAGGTGTGCTCTTTTCATACCTGAGAGATTTTATCATAAAAGGCTTGAATTATCTTAGATGCTTTTGTGTATCTATTGGTATGACCACACCGTTTTGTTCTACATTTTCTTAATGTGGTGTATTTATTTCTGGAGGTGATTCAGCAAGTACACATTGGCTGATTTGCACTTGTTGAATCACATCCAGAAATAAATCTAACTTCATTATGTTTTTCTTCCTTTTTAAATTTTAATTTTAAGTTCTGGGGTACATGCGCAGTATGTGCAGGTTTGTTCCATAGGTAAATATGTGCCATGGTGGTTGGATACACCTATCAACCCATTACTTAGGTATTAAGCCCAGTTTTATTTCTTATCATACACTGTCAAAATTGGTTTGCCAACTTTTTTTTCAGTATTTTCACATCTTTGTTTATTATATCTTTGGCTTCTAATTTTCATTTTTTATAACTTATGTTGCTAACTTGGCATCGTGGTAATGCTAGTTGCATAAAACAGGATCAGTACTGCTACTTGCTCTTCAACGTCTCATACAAGCTTCAAAGGAATTGACGATAACTTTTAAATATGTAATAAAATTCTCAAATGAAGCCATCTAATCTTGGTCTTTCCTTTTCGGGGAGCTTTGTGACAGTTGATTCAATCTCTTTACTTATTAGTCTGCTCATTTTTTAAATTTATAATTCAGTCTTGATAGGTTGCATGTTATGCTCTGATCTGTATTATTTTCTCATTTTTTTCTCAGTTTCTACTTACATATGCTATAAAAATGTAATATTGGCATTTTTGTACTTCCTTTACACACATTATAAAGAAAATAAAAATGTAAAAACTGAATTTCAACCTAGCTTTTCCATTTTTGACAATCTGTATTTTTTTTTTTTTTTTTATAGATTCAGGTATTGGATGTATTTCATACAGCTACTCACCTGGAAACTCTGCTAACATGTCTACTGAAGAAATAATGTGCTGGAAATAGTTTTTTTCAGGATCTATTGGTCTGACAGAATATTTATTTATCTTAGATTTATCATCTCCAGGGACAATATAAAGAAGATGCTGTATCAGTAAATGGGCCATCTACAAACCAAGAACACGTCACTACATTACTGTGCAAAAGAAGCGCCTGAGGAAAAGCCGGTGTGAGCCCAGATTCAAACCTTCAGGGACACATGGGGGAAATCAGCTGCAGGGCATGCTCAGGACCCACTGATCACAGTCAACCCCAGAGGGAGGTGCACAAAAAGGTTAACAGCTGCTTTCCTGCTGGGTTCTCTCTACAAGAACTCGTTTCCCCCAAGATTTCCATGTGCGTGAAAGGAAAATAAATTTTGGGACCCAAAATCACAAGCCCAAGGGCAAAGTGCAGCTGGAAACAGCTGGGCAAACATGCCTCCATTCCTTCCCTCAAATGACAGCTACTAACGTTTTAAAAAGCTGCATGCCTCCTTCAGAATTTCACCACAAGGAAAACCCTTGTGAACCAACAACAGGCAGAATAATTTCTCTGCTCACATCAGTCAAATGCAACTCTGATTGTTACCTTTGCTCTATTGTTTCTCTGCATGAACGGTAGGCCTATGTGACTATTCCTGCAAATTGTGCATTTGGTTAAAGGCTAATCAAAAACTCAAAAGAATGCAACCATTTTTCTCACATCTAACTATGATCTGTAAGCTCTCTCCCTACTTCAAGTTGTCCTGCCTTTCTGAACCAAACCAATGTACTTCTTACATATATTGATTAATGTCTCATGTCCCCCTAAACTGTATATAACCAAGCTGTGCCCCACAATCTGGGGCACATATCCTCAGGACTCCCTGAGGCTGTGTCACTGGCATGTCCTTAATCTTGGAAAAATGAACTTCCTAAATCTATTGAGATTAGTCAACGATACTCTTTGGTTTACAGGTTTCTTTTTTTATCTCATAACTTCAATGATCTGAAATATTAAAGAAAATTTGCCAAACTAATCATTCTCTTGTTTAATCTGTTATTGTATTTGTAAAGGGAAACATATTTATATAAGTTATGTATAATTAATAATTTATGTACATTATGAAGCTGAGTAGCAGAATTATTAATAAGACCTAGAGTAATACGAAATTCAAGTATCAATTAGCAGCTTAATAGAAAAACAAATTATGCTACATCTGTTTGCTGAAATGCTACCCAATATTTGTAAGAAATAAACACACACAATAAAAAGGTTTAATTCTCAGTATTTCTACTGAGAAAAATAAGCCAAATAGATAAGAGTACATACTATATTATTTCATTCTTATAAATTCTAGAAAATAAATGGTGGTCTAAAGAAATATGAAAACATCAGTAGTTTTATAAAGAAATGGTAGAATAAGGGAAGGAGGAAAAACAAAAAAACATAAGAGAACAAGAAGAATGTTGAGGGGAGTTGACTTGTCACCTTCTTGAAAATAGGGGTTTTTTTCAGTGTTTTCTATTGTAGAGGTTAAATATTTGAATTTTATTTTCTGTCAATTAAAACTTATAAAATTTATTACAAGTAAACAACTGACATTTTTGACAAAAAAAAATAGCAAGGAGCAAATAAATATGTTAAATGTCAGGTATACCTAAATATTTATATGTCTGAACCTTGTCTCCATATTTTTAGGTAAATGCAGCAAAACAAGACAAGTTTTCATGACAGGAAGTGGGTTTTACAAACCACACTAGGCACGTTTAGCTCTGTCCAGAGGTAGTCAAAAGAGCAATTGAGGTCTGCTATGAGGAGCATAGGCCCAGATTCTAGCACTCACTCATGCCAGATATAAGCCCTCAGACACATACAGAGACCCTCCATGTGTGGGTTCACTTTTACATCTATAAATCAAGAAACCATTGACTCCTAAACACCATAATTTATACACACAGGTAAACATAATTAAAAATGTGATAGTTGTTAAATGTTTACCAACAGAACAATTTCACAGTAAGACAGCATTTTCCCAAATGCAATCATTGTCATCAAATCCCCAGGGACACTCTCATCTGCCCTGGGCCCTGCCCTCTTCTCAGACGTCCCACCCCAGAGCTTGCTATATAGTAGGAGACATGCAAATAGGTCCCTCCCTCTCCTGATGAAAACCAGCCCAGCTCTGACTCTGCAGCTCTAGGAGAGGAGCCCAGCCCTGGGATTCCCAGATGTTTTCATTTGTGATCAGCACTGAACACAGAAGACTCATCATGGAGTTCGGCCTGAGCTGGGTTTTCCTTGTTGCTATTTTAAAAGGTGATTCATGAGGAAATAGAAATATTGAGTGTGAGGGGACATGAGTGAGAGGAACAGTGGATATTTGTGGCAGTTTCTGACCTTGGTGTCTTTTTGTTTGCAGGTGTCCAGGGTGAGGTGCAGCTGGTGGAGTCTGGGGGCGGCTTGGCAAAGCCTGGGGGGTCCCTGAGACTCTCCTGCGCAGCCTCCGGATTCACCTTCAGTAGCTACTACATGAGCTGGGTCCGCCAGGCTCCAGGGAAGGGGCTGGAGTGGGTCTCAGCTATTAATAGTGGTGGGGGTAGCACATGGTACGCAGACTCCGTGAAAGGCAGATTCACCATCTCCAGAGACAATTCCAAGAACATGCTGTATCTTCAAATGGACAGCCTGAGAGCCGAGGACACGGCTGTGTATTACTGTGCGAAAGACACAGTGAGGGGAAGTCGGTGTGAGCCCAGACACAAACCTCCCTGAGCCCAGACACAAACCTCCCTGAGCCCAGACACAAACCTCCCTGCAGGGGCGCGCGGGGCCTCCAGGGGGCGCTCGGGACCCACCGATCAGAGTCAGCCCAGAGGCAGGTGCACACGGAGGCTGGTTTCCTGTCAGGATGTGGGACGTCATCTTTTTACAGTTCCTCTAGTGAACCTCTCTACGTTCAGAATTCTCTGATGACTAATGTAATCTCTACATATTTTTACAATGGTTGTTTTAATATGAAAACCTATTCTCATGTGTACAAAATGCAGACGATCCTTACCGAGGAGATGAGAAGTTCCCACCCATGGTGGCCACGATCAGAGTCCTGAGGAAGCTCAGGCTTCCCGGTGAGTCTTCTCCAGTCAGACTCAGGACAGGAGCCTGAGAAAGATCCCTGACCAGAACTGAGGTCTGGCTGCTCACAAGAGGGCACGAGCTGCGGGGGCTGTTCCTGCGGACCCCTGATTCGGCGGCGGATGAATCAAACATACACGCACACAGGTGTTCTGCTTTGCCAGTTCAGCGGAGGGTCCGAGGCCACTGACTGACTCCAAGGAGAGTCCTGTAAAGAACGGCAGCAGCGGCCTGAGCCGCTCGCGCTCCAGGCGTTTATTTAGCATAGAATTCATGACAGAAGCTCTGAGTCAACACACTTGTGGAGAATTAACACGGTTAAGAGAGTAGTTCTATGGAGGAGTAAAGCTCAGGGACTGCGGTCTAAGGTAAATACCATTAGGGGGCGGTGTCCTTGGTCGACCTCCCCCGAGAGGTTCATCAACCCTAGTATTCACCCTATACCTAATGCTCTAAGGTTAGAACCGGCCGCCTTCAGCCTGTTCAATTATTACAAGCTATGTAGCCTTTCAACCTTCCAAAAGGTTTGTGACTATTCCCTATAACTTTCCCTAATATGTCCCTTTAATATTTCTGCCACCACCCTGATGGAATCCCAACAGGAACAGTCTTTAGGGATTCTGATTACAGCAAAAGGGAGGGTGGGCCAGGGTCAGTGTCAGGTAGAACCTCACAGCTTTCTCGTTGGACCCTTCTCCTGACACTGAGGTATGCAAATCAGCATCGATACTGATCTGGAGCTTCTTTTCCTAAATCATGTACTGTCTTTTTTAGTTGTTTTTCCTGCTTTTCCATTTTTCCATTTGCTTTTCCTGCTTTCTGGAAAAGGAAGATATTTTCCCTGTAGTTAAAATTCCAGGCCTCAAGCCCTTTCCCTGGAGCTCAGGTGGGTCTCAGGCTGTGGCTGCTGCAGTCACGCAGGAGAGGCTGGTGGGACTTTCTTCACTCCTCCTCACTCAGGACCCTTCACTGTGTTGCATGGAGACTCATCTGTAAATATAAGTTGCCAGTGGGAACTGAAGGGGACAAGCCTTTTTGGTTAACACAGGATATGGATGTGTTTCTAATCCTGTTCTGATAAACTTTCACAGAGTAATGTTCTTTACTAGTGGTGTGAGGAAGAGGGTGTGAAAGTTGTCAGAATCGAAATGGAGCCACTTGTGTTATAATCTTTACAGGTGAAGCTGGAGAAGGTCATGAATAGAGAGTTCTCATGCACTCATCCCTGATAACAAGAACTACAATAATTGTCTCAAAATAGCTCGTGTAAGCCTCCTCAGTTATCTTTTAAAACACTTGTCTTCATTTACCTACTTAAATGTGCCCACGCATATTCCCATTGCAATACTCATTTTCAAATAAATATTATTTGATTTTGGAGAGTCTCTTTCTGTCTGATATTTAGGTTTGACAAGCTGCAGAGGGACACACTACTTTCCTGTGAGATGTAGGGGATGACAGTTTGGGGGGATGACTGAAAACATCCAATATCCTCAGGGCTGGCCATCAGTAAGTGCAGGCTGGAAGTCTCAGAAAGAGCTGAAACGGTGTAATCACTATGGAGTTTGACCTTCTCCAATTCTGCTCTGATGGAATCAGGGCCAAGCAGGTTAGCAATGATAATCTACCTAACATAGAGTCAACTGATAACTTACACCTTTAATGCTGTCTATCAAAAAATTTACACCACCACCTGGATTAGTGTTTGATCAAATAACTACAAAGTATTGCCCAGCCAAATACACCATAAGACGGACCGTTACCCATGGAGAAAAACATTTAACATGAGATCTAGGTTGTCATGTAGTTCAAAGTGTAAAACTGATTATTTTAAAATGAGGCTATTTTTCTTTTTGCTATTGAGTTGTAAAAGTTTCTTTTACATTTGGACATTAAAACTTTTCAGATATATGGCATATTATCCAATCTGAAAGTTGTAATTATTTTGTTACTTTGCAGAGTCTTTTTTATAATCTATTCCCACTTGTTCAATTCTGCTTTATTTTGTAGGTGCTTTGAACGTAAAATCCAGAAAAAGATTGCTAATTTTTAAGGGTTGGGAGTTTTACAATTGCAGGTATTACATTTAAATATTTAAAGCATTTAGAGTGAGTTTTTGTGTTTATTCTAACCTAAAATTCTTAATTCTTTTTATGTGAAAATCCAGTTTTCGTAACACCCTCTTTGGAAGACACTATAATTTAGACATTTTATATTGATGGTTCTCATGCTGAAAATCAGTTTGTCATCAATATGTTGGTTTATATCTAAGCTCTCTATATGCATTTATGCCAATACCTTTCTATGTTTGTAATAAATATTGAGGCCTAGAAGTGAAACGCTCAAGCTTTATTCTTGCCTTGTTACAGATATTAGACCAAAATATTCTTTTTACTATTAAGTACAATAACAGCCGTGACTTTTCTTAATGATTTTTATTGTGTAAATGTTGTTTTCTTGTCTTCCTACTTTGTACAGAGTTTTTATAATGAAACCCTGATTTTTTCATTTTTTTTCCTGTGTCTGATGATATGTTACTGAGATATTTTTTCCTTAGTTTTTTAATGTGGTGTACCAAATTGATTGATTTGAGGATGTTGAATCAACTGTGCATCTCAGGAGTGAATTTGAGTTGCTCATGGTGTATGGCCTTTTAAAAGACTTTAGAATTTAGTTTACTATTGTTGGGGATTAAGTTATGTCTACTAATGATATTGGTCTGTAGTTTTCTTTTATTGTGATGTCTTTGTCTATTACTGGTAAAACTATAATGGTATCCTCATAGAAAGAGTTTAGAAGGTATACTGCAGACTACCTTTAAAATATTTTATCAGTGGAAAGATGGTGATAGTTTTTTCCTCAGTTTTCTCTTGGGAAGAATTTTATGTTGCTTAAAAGATATTTAGAATGACTTAACACGGTTTATGGGCTTACATCATATTCCTTTCTTCCATTCTTTTTGAAGAACTGCTTAACTTTCCTATTTATTTTTAGGTTTATTTTTAGACTTGTGCAACACATTTTGAGGTGAAACTTAGTGGATTTTTTTCTAATAAATTAGAAAGAATAAATCATTTAATTGACTATTTTATTCAGGTTGATTTGTTGAATATTTGCTAAAGGCCAGTTCTTTAAGCTATGACACATAATAAATCCCAAATGGCAGTACCTCATTGTTTACTTAGCTTTTGTACTTATATTTTTCAGAGGAAAAATCACTACTGTAAATTGTAAATAGCCAACACATAATTGTATTGTATGCAAATCTGTGACTGTTTGCAGTGTTATCTCCGAGAAACAGATACATTTCTTTACTATACATAAAAAAAGAGTTTGGAAGGGTGACTCCTCACCAATTTTTGAAATAGAGAAGGGCTGGCATTCCTTCTTTAAATGTTAAGACTCATTTTATGATGTAACATATAATGTATCACAGAGAATGTTCAATGTGTGCTTGAGAAGGATGTGTATTACATGGCTCTTGGTCGGAAGGTTCTGTAAATGTCTTTCAGGTAAAATTGTTCAATAGTGTTGTTCAAACTCAGAGGCATATTAAGAATTTTCTTTCTGGATTTGCTATACATTATTCATGAGGTATTAAGGTCTTCTCTTATTTTTATGTTGTTTTTTATTTCTCTCTTTACATCTCTTACAGTTTCCTTAATGCAGTTATATTTGTATTTGTACACATGTGTAAAAATTGAAATCATAATTGTTAAGTGAGTTTTATGGCACAGTCACATTATAAGTAATATATTTCCAAATGCTACTACTGCCACTAAACTCTTCCTGGAGTCTGCCATCTGCTCTGGGCACTGCTTTCTTCTCAAGCGTCCCACGCTGGAGCTTGCTATACAGGAGGAGGCATGAAAACAGGGCCCTCCCTCTCCTGATGAAAACAAGCCCAGACCTGGCTCTCCAGCTGTGGGAGAAGAGCCACAACCCTGGGATTCCCAAGGTTTTCCATTTGGTAATCAGGACTGAACACAGAGGACCGACTATGGGGTTTGAACTAAGCTGAATTCTTCTTGTTGCTATTTTAAAAGGTGACTCATAGAGAAATAGAGTGAGTGAGAGTGAGTGGATACGAGCGAGAGAAACAGTGGATATGTTTGGCAGTTTCTGACCGAGATGTCCGTGCATTTGCAGGTGTTCAGTGTGAGGTGCAGCTGATTGAGTCCATAGAGGACCTGAGACAACCTGGGAAGCTCCTGAGACTCTCCTGTGTAGCCTCCAGATTCGCCTGCAGTAGCTTCTGAATTAGCTGAGTTCACCAGTCTCCAGGGAAGGGGCTGGAGTGAGTAATAGATATTAAATATGATGGAGTCAGACACACCACGCAGACTTTGTGAAGGGCAGATTCTCGATCTCCAAAACAATGCTAAGAACTTGCTGTATCTGCAAATGAATAGTCTGAGAGGTGAGGACATGGCCATGTATGGCTGTACATAAGGTCCCAAATGAGGAAACATTAGTGTGAGTCCAGACACAAAATTTCCTGCAGTAAGAAGAAAGGAGTCTGGGCTGAAGGGGAAACTCAGCACTCACAAAACAGGTGCAGCCCCAGGGCAGGTGCAGATGGAGGGAGGGCAAGGGCTGCTTTCCTTCAGGGTCTGTGGTTTCCTCTGCTACCATTTCCCATTTGAGCCCCTGTACATTTATGCTTTGTGCCCACCATGAGGCCCTGGATTAGAAAACTAATTTAACAGAGGAAACATTCTCATATGTCCCCAAAACAGATGTAAGTATTGAGGGCATAAAAATGCACGGGCGGCCGGGTAAGGCTGTAGACACTGTCACCTCACATTGCCAGAGTCACAACTAGTGGTGGGGAAAGGTAGGAGTTTGATGGAGCTTCCCTAATGACCCTGTGGTCCAAGCTAAATCCAGCAAGGCCATTGGTGCCTCCTGAGCACAGTGGTCCATCAGGGATCTTCCATGTGTCCCAGCAGCAGCCATGCCTCAGTATCTCCACTGTGCACAGCCATTGTCTGGGAGGGGCTCCCAGGATGGGTGTTAGAGTGCAGTGAGGCAGCTGGTGGCCTGGTCTATTGGTCTTCCTGATGTTGGAGGGATGGGAGGTGCATTCTCAGGGCCAGCACCCTGCTTGTGGATTTTCATATAAAAACCATGATTTTACTTCATTTTCTCAGATAACATAGATAATTAATAACACAATCTGCAAACAATTGTAATTTTCAACTTTAACCCAAATTTACTGTTTCTTAATTCTGTGCAGGATCCAGACATGACATTGCCCTTCTCATGAGAAATTGCTCGATCTAAACCAAAACCAGTTGTTTCTCATATTCTTTGGTTTCTCTCCATGTGCAGAGAGATCTTGATTAGAGGAAGTTTGGGACTTCCCACACACTCACCCGCACCTCCCCAAGCAAAGAGCAGAAATTGTCCTTCAACTAAGTCTAAGGGAGGAGCTGTTCCTGTACCACTCAGGGCCCGCAGAGACCCCCAGGTGCAGCTTCATTGAGTCAGGTGTTTCACTCCCTGTGATTGCTGCTGAGGTCTAATTGTGGGCTCAGAATTAGGACACTCTAGGTTATCACAGGTCAATCCTATTCTGAAAATCATTATCACACAATAATTCAGTGTTCATTTTTTCTAATAGCAGTTTGTCTTTTATATTTGGTTGCAAGTTTGAGAAAAGAAATCTGATAATGTTTTTTGAATTTAACCTCAAAATCGGAATTGTTCTAGGACACTCACAAATTGGACAAAAGTGAGCTCTTTATTCTCATAAAAGTGTGTGTATTGGGGAGTTTCACCGCGTTTTCCAGAACCTGTTAACATCAACAACTATGTTTCTCAGTGCACTTTTGGCTTGAGACGTCCTCGCAGACCCTCTCCCTCACCTGCACTGTCTCTGAATTCCCCATCACTACCAGTGCTTCCTGCTAGAATGTATCTGCTTACCCCTTGAAGATGGACAGGAGTGGGTCAGGTGCATGGGTTGTGAAGGGAGCACAGATTACAACCCACTTCTCAAGAGTCCATATCCACATCCAAGAAAAATTCTTACAGCTGAGCGTTTGTCTAGTGAATACACAATTATGCATTTTTAAGCAAAAGAAACAATGAGGGGACTTCATTGTGAGCATAGACACAAACCTCCCTGCAGGGGTGGATAGGACCAGCAGGGGGCACTTGGGGCACCTTGGGGCTTAGGATGATTGTTGCGGCTGAAGATGAGCAAGATCAAGGCTCAACATCAGGGCGGGTGAAACAGGGCAGAAAAGGGGCTGTAGATATCGGTTGTTTTCACCATCATATTTCACCACCAGACCCCTCCACTACATCTCTTCTAATGTGTCTGAGTGTTTATATGATTAGAAAATGGCATTTATGTAAACTCTAATATATACCCATATGGAGGTGCATCAAGTTGTCCTCTCCATCTTATGTGGACCTTGTCCATCAAGCACTAAGGCCCTGTATTTACTACAGTGCCTCATACGTTATGGTCCAAACATGTAAGGTTTCTTTTTTTTTTTTTTTCATCTCTCCTCCATTTTTTTTGCATTCTCTCTCTCTGTCACACAAAAACACATGAACTGACACAACTTTAATTATCTGATGTTTTGAAGCAAATTGATTAATGTGCAGCTTTTCCACTTTGGCTCCCATTTATGTTGTAAAAATAAGAATTATGTGTTTCTCAGCTGGGCACTTCTCTAAGTTAAGTAGCAGCTTTATTTATTATAACCAGAGACCAAAAGTGATCCAAGTGTTAGTCAGCAGCTTAACTGGTAAACAAATTGTGGAAAATTCATTTACTGGAATAATACCCACTGTTACAATCAAGTACTGTGGGAATCACTCAACACCATGCTTAAAATAACAAGTACCTGAATAAGTAAAATAAGGCAAAAAAACCCCACAAGTTCATACATATACATATAATTCCAGTTCTATAATTTCTATAAAGCAAAAGTGAATTTAAAGTTGCATAAAAAGATCCATAGTTGACTGTGGATGTGGTACAAGAAGAGAAGGTGTAGAAAGGAGAAACTGTAGGAGAACAAAAGGAAATTTCTAGAGTAATTGATTTTTTTCTGTGTTAATAAAAGGGAGTATTATGTCAATATTTGTAAAA
>NC_045439.1:3024086-3029710 GCF_002776525.5 Piliocolobus tephrosceles | reverse complement strand
ACATGTAATTCCACTTCTATAATTTCTATAAAGTAAAAATGAACTTAGTTACATCAAAAAGATCTGTAGTTGAATGGGGACACAGACAAACCATATTAATAAACTTCCTAAATTGACTGAGACCTGTCTCAGATATTTGTTGTTTACCCTACTCATGTACAGCCTTTAGAGTTACAAGGCCTATATCAGTTTCCAGGATTGTTGCCCTTTATTATTATTTGTTATTTCCTCCTTGGTTTTCTATGTTCTACTTTTCTTTTTGTCCCACTATTTTCTTATTAATGGCATGTGAAACTTCCCAACATTTGCAAGGTAGGTAACAACGAGCTATACTAACATGGGACCTGTTTATCTAGGAATAATCCGTCCTACCCATGAAACATAAAACAAAACAGGAGACCAGAAACTCATTTGGTTGTAAAATGCTTCCTCTGAAAGATTCTGAAAAGGAAAATGTGGGGAAAATATGAAAGGAAAATAAAACTTATGATCTCAATTCATTGTGACACGAGGGGGAAAAAAACCTAAAGGATGATCCATGCAAGAAACTGATTTTCCTTTCATCCCTTAGACAATAGCCACAGATAAAAGGTTAAATATCTTCACAGATAGCTACTCTTTGTTCATTTTATTTTCTGTAAAATGCTGACATAATTTTCTATTTCCCTGTGCACCTCTTTTTCATTACAACATGTAAATTTTCATACCATTCCTCTTTCCCCTCCAGCCAATTTTTCCCTTTTATGTACTGAAAGCCCTAAAAATTGTCTTTGGGGAATGGCACAGACCACAAAGTTTCTGTGATTACTTTTATTTTCATTCCAGTCATGCCCTAACTTTGGCAAAATTAATTTTAATTTGATTGAGATCTGTCTCAGAAACCTTTGGTTTACACTAGGAAAGATCCCAAATTAGGAGCCAATTACTGTAAAAATCAGCCATACCAATGTGGGGGGGGGGGCGGTGTGTGTGTGTGTGTGTACATGTGTGTTTTAATTTTTGTGAGATTTGAGCCATGTAGTTCTCTCTGTGGAGATACTATTTGGTGTGACATTTGAATAGAGAATTATAAAAGAAATAAGAGGATTCTCCAAATTCTATCAGTTTCTGGACACACCATGGATCTTGACTGTGTCATTGCTTCTGACAGTCCCAGGGAAGAGACTCTTTGGTGGTTTTGTAAAATCTGTGTTGGGCTCTCCCTGCAGTTTACTGGGTATAGTGATGCCAAATGTCTGCTTCAAGAGACAATTTCAAGAGTACTAGATGCTGCTGAAAGAGCATTGTGAACAGGGGACAGCCCCTTCATTCTGGGAGAGCGACACTGGGAGACTATGCTCTGTGAGCCCAAACAGCATCGTCTCCAGCAGGGTGAGGGCAGAGCTACAGGGCAGGCCCAGAACCCACTCAACACAGATTTCAGTCCTGGAGCTGCTGCAGAGGAGTCTGAGGAGAAAATTTTTCCAGCACCTGAATTACACTTATTTCAAAACAAAAATGCAATTAAAAAAGTTAAAGCAAGTAATCAATGTCCAGGCACAGTGGCTTACACCTATAATCCGAGAAATTTGAGAGGCTGCGGTGGGAAGATTTCGTGAACTCAGGAGTGTGAGATCAGCCTGTGAAACATAGTGAGGCTTCATCTTTATTTTTAAAAATAAAAATAAAATAAAACATAAATAACTTAGCAAAAACTACCAATGTGTCTTTCCATATCCTATCATACCTGGAGCATTTACCTAACCCAATGAGTCAATGAGAACCAAATTTGAAAGGAGAAAATTTTTAGAGTTTTCAGATATCTTAATAGTTGGAAGATGTAGAACAAAACTAATTTTATCAGTTCAGTGTGTGCAAGCATTGAGAGACACACTCATGCCAGGAGTTCAACCTGCAGAGGGCAAAACCCTAAAAGGTTGAGGTTGTTAATGTGCCATTTGAAGATCATTTTGAGGACCATGTCCTGTGAGAGTTTGTATCTCTATTAGAGGAGTTCTTTGCTCACGAAGTTCTGGACATGCCAGGGGACAAATATCAGTAAACAAACATTAGAACTTGAACCTCAGCTTCCCACTGTTGATTTCTCCATGCGTCATCTCTCTGTTATTTCTCATGCTAGGTCAGGTCTTTAGCTATGAAATATTCCACCTAATTAACATGTAAACAACTTGAAGTCTACTGAGTTAAACATGTATATTTTCTCCTGTTTTTCCCAGTTGTTCCCTCCCACAGCTCCAATACCCACTGTTAACATCACCTTCTAGATCTGCTGCCATGCCCTGCAGATTAAGAATCTGATCCCATGACAGGTGGAGGTGCATCTCTATGGAACTTTGGCGAGAATCTCAGTTTTTATCTTATTTCCTCTAGGGCTCCACCAGTGCCTCTGGAATAATGGTTTCAGTGGCGGGCCCCTGCAGAGTAGGTAATTCCTCAGTTCTGTAATGCTGATGAGAGAGGTGGGTCTGAATGCATTTCAGAAGTATGGGCTCTCCCTCTCTCTCAGACACTTTGGGAAAGGAAGATTTTTCTGCTGTCCCCATTCTAGGGCAAAGGGATTCAACAGGATAGGAATGCTGTTCAAACAAAACCTTCCGCTGAATTAAATTTAAAGGAGTTTAATTGAGCAATGGATGATTCATGAATCAGGCAGCCCCAGAATGACAGGAGATTCAAAGAGACTTTAGTTCAGCCATGTGGTGGAAGAAGATTTATAGATTTAAAAAATGATGTACAGAAATTAGAAGTGAGGTATAGAAATAGCTGGATTGGTTACAGGTTGGAATTTGCCTTATTTAAACACAGTTTGCACACTCAAGAGTGTATGAGTGGTTGAGATGTGGCTGCTGGAATTGGCCAAGACTCAGCTATTGTTACAGGTGCATACTCCTGTGTCAGGTTTTCAACGTTGTCTCCCTATTCAGGCAGGTTACAGTTTGTCCACAAAGACTCAAACATAGAAGTACAGAGTCCTTCTCAGGCCATATTTAATTCACTTTATCAATGCCCTTCAGTATGTGGTTCCTGAGAATTTCACACGACAACATGTTAACCACACTGGAATTTAAGCAATCCAATACATGTTTGTAGTTTTATCTTGTAATAGGTTGTATTTCATATGGCAGCTTCTGTCTCAGTTTAGCTAACACTATGGCTTTGTTTCTACAAGAACTGGCTTCTCCCAAGATTTCCTTGTTTGTGAAAGGAAAATAAATTTTTGAAACCCCCAAATCACTAAGCCAAAGGGAATAGTCAAGCTGGAAACTGTTTGGGGCAAACCCACCCCCCATTCTTTCCCTAAAATGATAGTTACTACGATTTTTAAAACTATACCTCCTTCAAAATTTGACCACAAGGAAGATCCTTTTGTATCAAGGACAGAGTTGTCTCCCTGCTCATGTAAGTCAAATGTGTGCCTGATTGCTCCCTTTGCTCTATTGTTTTGCGAAGCCAGACTAAGGCCTATGTGACTATTCCTACAAATTGTGCATTCAGTTAAAGGCTAATCAGAAATCCAAAAGAATGCAAGCATTTGTCTCATACTTACCTATGATCTGGAAGCACTCACTGCACTTCAAGTTGTCCTGCCTTTGTGAACCAAACCAATGTACATCTTACATATATTAATTAATGTCCCATGTCTCCCTAAATTGTATAAAACCAAGCTGTGCCCCACAACCTTGGGCACATATGTCAGGACTCCCTGAGGTTGTGTCACGGGCATGTCCTTAATCTTGGAAAAATGAACTTCCTAAATCTATTGAGATTAGTCTCAGATACTCTTTGGTTTACAGGTCTGTTTTCTTTCTCATAACTTCAATTTCTGAAATACTAAAAATTTGCCAAACTGTACATTCCCTTGTTTAATCTGTTATTGTTGTAAAAAGAAATATATTTATATAATTTATATATAATTTTTCATGTATGTATATTACCAAGCTGAGTAGCAGACTTATTAGTAAGACAGAGAAATTTAAAAATGCAAGTATCAATTAGCAACTTAAGAGTAAAACAAATTATGCTACATTTGTTTTCTGAAATGCTACCCATTATTTATAAGAAATAAACACATATAACATAAAAAGTTTAATTCTCAGTATTTCTATTGAGAAAAAATAAACCAAATAGATAAGGGTATATACTATATTAATTTAGTCTTACAAACTCTAGAAAATAAAAAGTAGTCTAAAGAAATATGAAAACATCAGTAGTGTTATAAAGAAATGGTAGATGAAGGGAAGAAAAAAATATATAAAAGAGCAAGAGGAATGCTGAGGGGAGCTGACTTGTCACCTTCTTGAAAATAGACCTTTTTTTTAACATTTACTATTGTACAGGTTAAATATGTGAATTTTATTATCTGTCAATTAAAACTTATAAAATTTATTACAAGTAAACAACTGAAATTTTAGACAAAAAAAAAGGAATGACAGGAAGGAACAAATAAATATGTTAAATATCAGGGATACCTAAACATTTATCTGCCTGAACCTTGTCTCCATATATTTAGGTAAATACAGCAAAATCACACAGGTTCTGGTGACAGGAAGCAGATTCTGCAAACCACACTAGGCACATTTAGCTCTGTCCTAGAGTTGGTTCAGAGAGCAATTGAGGCCAATTGTGAGGAACATAGGCCCAGATACTAGGACTCACTCATGCCAGATGTAAGCCCTTAGACACATACAGAGCCCCTCCATGTGTGGGTTCACTTTTACATCCGTACATGAAGAAACCACTGACTCCTAAATAACATAATTTATCCACATAGGTAAACATAATTAAAAATGTGATAGTTGTTAAATGTTTATCACAGAACAATTTCACAAGATAGCACATTTTCCCAAACACAATCATTGTCATCAAAATCCCCCAGGACTCTCTCATCCGTCCTGGGCCCTGCCCTCTCCTCAGCGTCCCACCCCAGAGCTTGCTATATAGTAGGAGACATGCAAATAGGTCCCTCTCTCTGCTGATGAAAAGCAGCCCAGCCCTGAGCCTGCAGCTCTGGGAGAGGAGCCCCAGCCTGGGATTCCCAGGTGTTGCCATTCGGTGATCAGCACTGAAAACACAGGACCCACCATGGAATTCAGGCTGAGCTGGGTTTTCCTTGTTGCTATTTTAAAAGGTGATTCATGGAGAAGTAGAGATATTGAGTGTGAGTGGACATGAGTGAGAGAAACAGTGGATATTTGTGGCAGTTTCTGACCTTGGTGTCTTTTTGTTTGCAGGTGTCCAGGGTGAGGTGCAGCTGGTGGAGTCTGGGGGCGGCTTGGCAAAGCCTGGGGGGTCCCTGAGACTCTCCTGTGTAGGCTCTGGATTCACCTTCAGTAACTATGGCATGAGCTGGGTCCGCCAGGCTCCAGGGAAGGGGCTGGAGTGGGTCTCAGCTATTAATAGTGGTGGGGGTAGCACATGGTACGCAGACTCCGTGAAGGGCAGATTCACCATCTCCAGAGAGAACGCCAAGAACACGCTGTATCTTCAAATGGACAGCCTGAAAGCCGAGGACACGGCTGTGTATTACTGTGCGAGAGACACAGCGAGGGGAAGTCGGTGTGAGCCCAGACACAAACCTCCCTGAGCCCAGACACAAACCTCCCTGCAGGGGCGCGGGGGGGGGG
>NC_045439.1:2988702-3023986 GCF_002776525.5 Piliocolobus tephrosceles | reverse complement strand
GCGGCAGGGGGCGCTCGGGAGCCACTGATCAGAGTCAGCCCAGAGGCCGGTGCACACGGAGGCTGATTTCCTGTCAGGATGTGGGACGTCATCTTTTTACAGTTCCTCTAGTGAACCTCTCTAAGTTCGGAGATCTGTTCTTAAAAAATACCATCTCTACATATTTTTAAATGATTATTTTAATACGAGAATCTCTTCTCATATGCACAAAATGCAGATTGATGCTTACAGAAATGAAAAGTCCTCAACCATGGTCACCAGAATCAGAGTCCTGAGCAAGCTCAGGGCTTCCCAGTAAGTCTTCTCCAATCAGACTCAGGACAGGAATTTCAGAAAGATTCCCTGATGAGAACAATCTTTAGGATTCTGATTACAACCAAGAGAGAGGTTGGGCCAGGGTCAGTGTCATGTAGAACCTCACAGGTTTTATGCCTGATCCTTCTTCTGACACTAAAGTGTATAAATCAGAATCAGCACTGATCTAGTGTTGGTTTTGCCTGCAATTCATGTTTTTGTTTTTGTTTTTTTGTTTTTTTGTTTTTTTTCCGCTTTTTAGTTGTTGTTCTTCCTTTTTCATTGGCTTTTCCTGCTCCCTGAAAAGTAAAATGTGGTTTCTGTGGTCTAAATTCCAGGGCTCAAGCTCTTTTCCTGGAGCTCAGGTGGGTCTCAGGCTGTGGCTTCTGCAGCTATGTGGGAGAGACTGATGAGACTGTCTTCACTCCCATTGCTCAGGACCCTACACTGTGTTCTGTGTAGACTCATCTGGGAATGCATATGGCTAGTGGGAACTGCAGGGGATAAGCTTGCTTGGTCAACATGAGATGTGGGTGCGGAATTGATCCTGTGCTGTGCAAACTGCCATGGGGTCACCTTCTTCAGCAGCAGTGGTATAAAGTTGGTGTCAACATTGCCAGAATAAAAACGGAGCCACTAGTGTTAAAACCCTGATGAATGAAGCTGGAGAAGGCCATGAGGGAGGGTTCTCACACTCATCCCTTATAACAAGAACTATCGTAAATAGACTGTAAAACCACAACCTTGCACAAAGGCCACTTGCACAAAGGCCACTGCAACCATAAAACAGTTACTTCTCCAAGTGCATCTGCCCAGCATCTGTCTGTTCAACCTTACACGGATGTCACCCTTGTTGTTCATTCTTCTAGCCTAGAATAATTGTTTCAAAACTGCTTATCTAACCCTCCTCATTTTTCTTTCAAACCCCTCGTCTTCCTTTACCTACCTGAATGCAACCATGCATATTCCCATTGTGATGGCCATCCTCAAATAAACATTATTTTATTTTAGACTCTCTTTCTGTCTGTTTTTCAGGTTTGATAAGCTACAGATGGACATGCCACTTTTCTGTGAGATGTAGAAGATGACAATTTAGGGGATGGCTAGGGATGTACAATGTCCATGAGATAAGTCATCAGTAAGTGCAGGCTGGAAGTCTCAGAGCAGAAGTGTAGATCACCATGTAATTTCACCTACTCCAGTTCTGCTCTGATGGAATCAGGCACACCCAGGTTATCAAAGACAATTTACCTAACCTAGAGGCAACTGATGACACTTTTAATAAAATTTATAAAGGATATTTACAACACCCCCTAGATTAGTGTTGGATTGAATAATTACAAAGTATAGCCTCGCCCGTTTTACCATAAAACATGTAATTGCCCATGGAGAACAACGTTTAACATGAGATCTATGTTGTTAAAAACTTTGAAGGGGTAAAACTGAGCATTTTACAATTAGGCTTTTATAATTTTGCTAATGAGTTTTATAATTTACATGTATATTTTGGATATCCTCACTTTTTCAGATGCATGGCTTGCAACTATATTCTCCCATTCTATAAGTTGGAATTTTTTCCTTGCTTTGCAGGATCTTTCTATTTTGATGCTGTCCCCCTTGTTCAATTCTGCTTTTGTTGTCTGTGCTTTTAGTATAAAATCTAGAAAAATCATTCCTAATTTTTTGCAGAAGAGAAAATTTTACAATTGCAGGCCATACATTTAACAGTTTAACCCATTTAGAGTTCATTTTCGTATTAATCCTAACCTAAAATCCTTCATTCTTTGCATGTGTAAATCCACTTTTTCTAACATCCTCTTTGGAAGAGACTATGATTTAGCCACTGTATATTGTTTTTCACATTGAAAATTAGTTTGCCATCAATATATCATCTTATTTCCGAGCTCTCTATATGTATTTATACCAATAGCATCCTGTTTTTGTTGCTCAATTTTTGTAATTAGCTTTGAAATTTAGAAGTAAGATAACTCCAGGTTTATTCTTGCCTTATTACAGATATCAGGACAAAATATTTTAATCTTTCACAAGTAGTTGATGGCTTTTCATAAGACTTTTATTATTTACATGTTATTTTCTTGTATTACTACTTTGAAGTTTTAATCATGAAACTTTGCATTTTAAAAATGTAATTTTCTGTGTCTGGTGAGAAGTTAATGGGATTTTTAAATTTTATTCTCTTAATTTGGCATACCACATTTATCGATTCGAGGACATTGAATTATCGCTGCATCTCAAAAGTAAATTTGAGTTGAATGGTGTATGATTCTTTTAAAGTCTTGTGGAATATAGGTGGTAATTATTGGGCAGTAGATTTATTTATGTATATTAGAAATATTGGTCTGTAGTTTATTTTTCTGCTTTTGCCCTTGTCTGTTAGTGGTGATATGGTAATTGTAGCCTTATAGAAAGCGTTTGAAAGGTGGGTGCCACACCAATTTTTGAGAAAGTCAGAGAACGGTTGGTATTACATTTTCAAATGTTGAGACTTATTTTTTCATCTAACATATAACCTGTCATGGAGAATATTTAGTCTGTGCTTGGGAAGTGTGCATATTATGCTGCGGTTGGTTGAAATTATCTGTAAATTTCTATTAGGTTACTTTGATTAATAGCGTTGTTTAAGTCCACTGTCTCCTTAAGATTTTTTTTTTTTCTGGATGTTCTATACATTATTGAAAGTAAGGTGTTGAAGGCTCCTATTTTCTTATTGTTTCCTATTTATCTCTTTATAACTCTTAAAGTTTGCTTAATGCAGTTATATTTCTATTTGTATAATACCGATATGTAAAAATAATAATAATTGCTTAGTAATTTTAATGGTGCAGTCACATAATAAGAAATTATATTGTCCCAAATGCTGCCATTGCCTCTAAACTCCTCCAGGAGTCTCACATCTGCTCTGAGCCCTGATCTCCCCTCAGGCGTCCATCCCCAGATCTTGCTATAGAGGAGGAGACCAGCAAACAGGGCCTTCCCTCTTCTGATGAAAACCAGCCCAGCCCATGTTTTGTAGCTCAGAAAGAAGAGCTCCAGCTTGATTCCCAGGTGCTTCCACTTGGTGGTCAGGAGTGAATACAAGCGACTCACGGTGGGGTTTGGGCTAAGCTGGGCTTTCCTTGTTTCTGTTTTTAAAGGTGATTTTTGAAGACCTAGAGATGCTGAGTATGACTGGATGTGAATGAAACAAAGAGTGGATATGCATGGCAGCTTCTAACCACAGTAGCTCTTTGTTTGCAGGTGTCCAGTGTGAGTTGCTGCTGGTGAAGTCTGGGGGAGATTTGGTACAGCCCGTGGGGTCCTAAGACTCTCCTGTGCAGCCTCTGGATCCACCTTCAGTAGTTACTGGATCAGCTGAATAGACCAGGCTCCAGGGAAGGGGCTGCAGTGAGTAATAGGTGTGAAGTGCAATGGAAGAAAGACTTACTAAGCAGACTCTGTATTAGATTCTCTGGTAAAGATTTTTCTTCGTTTCTGCCTGAAATTGCCACATATAATTACCTAGAGGCCTTACAATAAACTGATTTGAGACTTCACTTATTTCCTGGTGAGGTTAAAATGAGTGTCAGGTGCATAGTGAGACAGACAGGAGACATGGGTACATAGCAAGCTTGTGTTCACCATGGTTTGTATCTTAATTAGGGAAACTTCTGTACCTTTCTTAGATGTTCAGATACTCCATTAAGGACCCTGACATAACATTATTTATTGACGGATCACAGCCCAAAATATAGAACTGGATATAACAAGGAGAATGTACTATTACTATTTTATCTTTATCTTAAAATACACTCTTCCATCTGAGGTGAAAATTAATCCAGATGGTAGAACTTATTGCAGTTATTACAGCTTTTTAGCAAATCAAAAGCCACAGAGCAAACATATGGACAGAAAGCAGGTATGTTTTTGGAATCATAAACTAGTCTGTGATGATTTTAAAACCAAAAGGTGTCTCATGACGGCTGGAAACCTCTCAAAATGAAACAACACACTAAGGATCTTTGAGAAGTACTCTGACCTCCTAGCGAACTGACTGATACGTAGGCTGAGCTCCACGTAGAAAGTCAAAGGAATTTCTGCAGACATTGTCATGCCAAGCACAGCCGTAATGTGGGTCCCAGGCCTTTTTACACGTTCAAGGGTTAGATCTTGGGAGGGAATCAAAGAAGGCATTGTAAATATCAAAATTAAAACACCGATTTTGATTTAAAAAGTGTTAAAATGTGCTTGTGGTCTACACTTAGAAAATCCGTGTCCTTCAGATGGTGGCACCAGATGGTTTCAAGTGGCTATTCGGTAAGTTTCTCAGTGAAACCACCAGATACAGAATAAATAAATTGCCACTGTCTTAAATCAACCCGTGGGAAAGGAAAACTGTATAAATACAGCAGAGAGGAAACATTGTCCAAGGAAAAAACAATCTCCAGAAACTCTTGTTGAAGAAACAGAGGCATCAGAGTTACTAGAAAAATATATTGCATTTCATTATATTATGGGGTACAACGTGATGTTTTGATACATGTGTGTATTGTGAAAGTATCAAATCAAGTAAATAAACATGTCCATCACCTCACATACTGCTTTTTTTATGGTGTAAATGTGTAAAATATACTCTCTTATCAGTTTTCAGGTATATATCGTACATTAACATTCCTGAGGTCACCATGCTGTGCAATAGATCTTCAAACGAATTCCTTCTGTCTAACCAAAACTCTACCCTTTCACCAGCGTCTCAGCTTTCACATCCTCCTGACAGCAGCCCCTGGTAGGCAACATGCTACTCTCTACTTCTCTGAGTTCAACATTTTTAGATCACATGTATAAGTGAGATCATGGAGTAATTATTTTGTACTGGGCATATTTCACTCAACATAAAGACATTCAAACACTCAGCATCACTAATCATCAGGGAAATGCAAATTAAAACCACAAAGAGGTATCACCTCACACATGTTACAACGGCTTAGTCTCAGTCTGTCTTTGTGTTGCTATAACAGATTACCAGAGATTGGGCAATTTTTTTTTTCTTTTTTGAGACAGAGTCTCACTCTGTTGCCCAGGCTGGAGTGCAGTAGCACGATCTCTGCTCACTGCCAGCTCCGCCTTCCGGGTTCACACCATTCTCCTACCTCAGCCTCCCGAGTAGCTGGGACTACAGATGCCCACCACATGGAGAATGGGCAATTTTTTAAAAAAAGGAATTTATACTTAAAGGTAATTGGGTCAGAGAAGTCTAATATCAAGGCGCTGGCATCTGAAAAGGGCCTTCTCACTGCGTCATCTCACAGCACAGGAGGATAAGCAAGAGACCACTTGTCTGTGAGAGAAAGGAGACCATCTTTTATTAGAAACTCAATCCTGTAATAACTAGCCCAATCCCATGATAGTGACATTAATCCATTCATGAGGACAGAGCCTTCATGACCTAATCACATAATAAAGTCCCACCTCTCAACACTGTTGCATTAAAGATTTTTTCCAAATCATACACTTTGGGTGACACATTTAAACTATAGCATTCCATTCCTAATACCAAAATTTATGTCCTTATCACAATGTAAACTACATTCATTCCATCCCAATTATCTCCAAAGTCTTAACTCATTCAGCATCAGTGCAAAAGTATGAAGTCCAAAGTCTCATCTAAATCAGATATGAGTGAGACTGAAGGCACAATTTAGCCTGATACATATTGTTTCCATCTGTGAGCCTATAAAGTCAAAACAAGTTATCTACTTTCAAATACAGTGAACGATAGGGCAGGTATGAGATAGAAATTTCCATTCCAAAGCTTAGAGATAGGCAAGGAGAAGGGGAGCCTAGTCCAAAATCTAACAGGGAAAACAACATTAAGCCTTAAAGCTGGAAAAATCATCCTCCTTGACTGCATCTCATGCACGCTGGGGTGGGGGATGGGCACCGAAGGCCTCCGACAGTCTTGCCCCTATGGATTTGCTGGCTTCAGTCCACTCAGCTGTTCTCACAGGTGGGACTCTCATGCCTCTAGCTCTCCTAGGCTGACTGGAAACTCTTTGTGGTGCCTCCAAATCCACAGTTCTGTTTGACATTGTGCTAAGGGCCCAGTGTGGTGACTCCATCTCTGCAATAACTCACTACCTGAGACCTTAGGCTGTCCACATCATTCTTTGACATCTAGGTGGAGAAAGCCGTGCCCTCGTGGTTCTTGTATTCTGCACACCTGCAGAATTAGCAACACTTGGATGCTGTGGAAGTTGATGACTTGTACCATTAAAGTGATGGCTTGAGCCACACCTAGGTCCTCCTGAGCCACAGCATGGGCAGTCGAGGAGTGCTGTGCCTGGACACAGGGAACAGAGTCCTAAAGTGCATACTAGAAGTGAAGCCATAGATTTGCATCAAATTTCTTCCACCATATATCGTCGTTCATGGCTCTGAACTTCCACCTTACAGAAAAGCCTAGGGATGAGCATAATTCAGCCACATTCTTTGCCACTTTATAGCAAGGATAGCCTGTGCTCCATTTTCTGATAAGCCATTCTTTTTCTTCTGATTCCTTATCAGAACGGCCTTTATTGTCCACGGTTCTACCAACATTCTAATGGTCTTCACTTAAATAATCTCTAAGAAGTTTCAGAATTTCCTCACAGCTCTCTTCTTCCAAGTGCTCAAAAGAATCACCCCTCGTGTTCTATTCAGGGCAATGTAGACTTTTTATAGTCTGATCCTCCAAATTATTCCAGTCTCTGTGCATTACTACTTCCACTTCCACTTCTACATTTTGGGGTATTTGTTATAGCAACAGCCCCACCCCTTGATACTGATTTCTTTGTCTTAGTCCACTTTGTGGTACAATGAGTGAATACCACAGACTGGCTAATGTAAAAGTAAAAGAAATTTATGTTCTCACAGTTCTAGGAAGTTCAATATCAAGGTGCTAGTATCTTGCAAGGGCCTTCTTGCTGTAACACCTATGTGGGAGGCAGGAAAGCATGTGTGAAGGAGAGAGATGGGGCTAAATTCATCTTTTAATGAGGAACCCAGGCCTGTAGTAACTAATCTACTCCCTCAATGAGTAACCCACTCTGGCAATAATGGCATTAATTGCTTCATGAGGGCAGAGCCCTCATGACCTAATCATTTGTTAAAGTTCCCACCTCTGGACTCTATCGAATTTGGGATTAAGTTTCCGATATACATTCTTTCTAAATAGCAGGGGCTTTTTAATAGGTTTACCACCCAAGGCTGCAGCAGGCTCTGAAGCAGTGGCCTGAGCGTGGCTGTCCATTGTGAGAATGGAGAGAAGTGAACTGACTCATGGAGACACAAGTTGATGAAGTCAAGGGACTCATTGCTTCATTACATGGATAGTGAGGGCGATTGAAAGCATTAACAGATTAATGATGGTGACAAAACCGTCTGAGGTGGAGACCATGGGGAGTCAACCGGAAAAAGAGGACACATCCCATTAAATGGTGCTTCATCTCCTTGCAAAACGGATGAAAGGAAAGTGAAACACAATGCCATAGTGTATACCAGACAGTGAATTGAGAGAAGAGTTTCCTAAGGCATAACTGATAAAGTGGAGAAATCATACAAATCTTTGCATGGTGCTAACATTTGGACTGTGGTTTCATTATTTCTTATAAAAATTTTACTGAGATATTATTTCTAGAAGGAGACTGAAAATGAAGTGTGAAAAGTTAAATGGGATTTCTATTCTAAGTTGGTCCTTTTCAGATGAGAGGAACTAAGGAGTTACAGGGGAGAAACAATAATAGCTGCTGAGCAAGACTTTTGCAGGACAGGACGAGGAATCACCAAGGAGAAAAAGGAAACATCAGCTTCACTTCGCATCTACTCCTGAGCCAGGTCCTGAGCGCCCCTTGCTGGTGCTGATCGTCCCCTGGTGTCTGAGCACCCCCTGGTGTCTGATCCCCTATGCCTGTCCTCAGCGCCCCCTGGTGGTGTCTGAGCCTCGCTGGTGGTGTCCTGAGCTCCCATTAGTTTCTGAGCTTTCCTGGTGGGTCCTGAGCCCCGTTGGTGGCATCTGAGACCCCTGGTTTCGAGCCCCCTGCTGGGTCCTGAGCCCTCCTGGTAGTGTCTGAGTGTTCTTTTCACCATAGACTCAAATAAGATTGAGTAGTGATTCTTTCATTTGTGGTGGTCATTCCGGGTGAGCTGTCTCAGGGCACATGGGGACTGTATCCCTAGGACCACTTGTCCCCACAGGAGGAGAGACCACAGTAGCAGCATCAAGGATAGGTCACAGCATTGTCACTGGGAGACCCCACATTTTTCTTCCAGACGCAGTGAACCTTGTCACCCTCTTCCCAAACTGCACGGGGGTCATATAGAGAGGCATCTTGGGGTGACCTGACCCTGGGATGTTACAGAAAAGGAGACAGCCTGAGCTTATGACTCCTAGAATCACATGCTCCAGCCTTGGCTATATACAGACCTGCAATTCTTTTCCTGTTACTCAGGCACTTTGCCTTCTGGGAGAGGACAGTGGAGGTCTACAGCCCTCCACAGTGTACTAGAGCCGACTAGAGCTGAATAGCCACTTTCTTTGTGCAAGTTTCCTTTCTGTGACTTTACTGGATTTCATTGCTAGTAAGAGTTCATCCAGACAGATTCCCAGGCAGTGTGCACATGAAAGGAAAGGAAAGACCGATGGACAGAGACGCCCTGGGCATCCAGTCCCAGGGTACCTTTGCCAGCTGTCCTTCCTAACATCCAGAGGCAGGGAAGGGAGGAGCCCTGCTGAGCAGTACACACGTGTCCGCAGACAGAATGTCATAGAAATGCAGCTCCGCTCCCACTCATGAGAAGTAGCTCATCCGCTGTCCTGTAGGCCCTGGTGAGGAGCCAGTCTCTGTCTGGGTCCCTCCTCAGCATCCCCACCATGGAGCCTGTGCCTGCTCATCACTATTGCGGGAGCATCCCTCCTGCAGCAGGCTCACCTGTGACTGCCCCACACAGGGCTGCTCTCGGTGTGTTTTCTCTGTGCTTGCAGGCCTCCCTTGTGAAGTTCAGCTGGGGGAGGCCGAGGACATGCGAGGCTGCCTTGGGCATTCTCTGAGCCTTCTGTAAAGACTGGTTTCACCTTCACTAACAATAGCTTGAGCTGGGTCCAGCAGGCTGCAGTGGGTGGCACAAGTGTGTAATCCAACTGGAAAAAATCAGTCCATTCTCCATCAGACAAGGAAGAACTCAAAAGACTTCTTGCTGTTTAACAGGGAGCTGAGCAAGGTGGAGAAAGCTTACTTAAAGAAATAATAACAGATAAATTTCCAAAATTTGAGAAAGATATAAATATCCAGGTACAGGAAGGCATTACAACACCAAACAGAACCAACAAAAATAAGACTACTACAACACATACAATAATCAAACTTTCAAAGGGAAGGACAAAAAATGGATCGTAAAACCAGCAAGAGGAAAGAAACAAATAACATATGAAGGCATTCCAATTCCTCTGACAACAGGTTTCTCAATGGAAATTACACAGGCCAGGAGGGAGTGGATTGAAATTTTTTAAGTGCTCAAAAGAAAAAAAAATCTGAAAACAAATCTGAAAAAAAAAGAGAATATTTTATTCAGCAAATTATCCCTCCAATTCAAAGGAGAGATAAAGACTTTCCTAAACAGACAAAAGATGAGAGAATTCACCACCCTCGGACCCGTCTTACAAGAAATGCTAAAGGGAGTTCTTAAATCTGAAAGAAAAAAGTACTGAAGAACAAAACAAAACTTTTATAAATACAAAACCCACTGGTAAAATTAGGCACATGGAGAAACCCAGAGGATGGAGTCCAAATGTAGAATTTTTGTGTGTCTTTTTTGCCTTTGCTTGTTTCTGTTCTTTCATTTGAGTTGTCATCTCCTTTAAATAACTTCTTATATCTGTAATGTGTTTCTTCTAAGACTCATGATGACCACAGCACAAAAACCTATAACAGATTCACTAAAAATCAGAAGCAACAAATTCTACCAGAGTAAATCACATAACCACAGAGAAAGATAAGAAAAAGAGGAAGGAAGGAAGGAAGGAAGGAAGGAAGGAAGGAAGGAAAGAAAGAAAGAAAGGAAGGAAGGAAGGAAGGAAGGAAGGAAGGAAGAAAGAAAGAAAGGAAAGAAAGAGAAAGAAAGAAAGAAAGAGAAGGAAGGAAACATAAAGAAAGGAAGGAAGGAAGAAAGAAAGAAAGAGAGAGAGAGAGAGAGAGAGAAAGGAGTCTCAAAACTGCCAGAAAATGGGCAACAAAATGGCAGTGGTTACTCCTTCCTTCTCTTTTCTCCCAATCAGACAGCATCGCTCCCTACACTGTGCTACTTGGTGTTGGGAGAGGAGTGACACAGGTAAAGCTAAACTGTTATTCTTATTCTCTTCAGTGTCTTTTCTTATTTTTAGACTGTAAACAGGTACGAGGGTCTCTCACTTGGCTTCCTTAGCTCTTGTGACAGTATTTTTGGACGTGGATAGTTGTTCAGATTAATGTTCTTGCAGGGAACGATCACTGGAGAGTCTTATTCCGCCATCTTGCTCCTGGAAGATCACTCAAGACTGTCAGACTAAAGGACACACATACACTGAAACTGAAAAGAAGGAATGAAAGAAGACATTTCATGCAAACATTAACCAAAAGAGAGTGAGGTGGGAGTATCTACACATATATCAGAAAAAAATAGATTTTAAGTAAAAAGCTCTCACAAAAGACAAAGATCTTTGTCTTATATAATTATTATATGTGATACGAAGTTTCACTTATCAGAAAGACACAGTTATACACACACACAAAAATGCATCCAACATCAAAGTACCTAGACATATAAAACTATCATTTACAGATCAGAGAGGAGACACAGAAAGCAAAACAATACAATTAGGAGATTTCAACACCCCACATTCATCAATAGATAGAACATACAGACAGAAAATCAGTAGGGCAACAGCAGATGTGAATAGCAATAGAGACCGAATTGACCTAACAGATAGATACAGAACATTTAATTCAAGTCCAGCAGAGCATGCATTCTCCCCAAATGCACAGGGAACAGTCTTCAGGATAGATCACATGCTAGGTACTACACATGACCTTAGCCAAAAGGCTAAGGAGCAATTACATCACATGTTAGGTCACAAAGAAGACTCAACAAAATTAAGAAGACTGAAATCATATCAAGTATCATTTCTGACAATGGATTGAAACCAGAAATCAATAATAGGGAAAAAACTGAAAATTAACAAAGAAGCGTAAGCTAAGCAAACTTAAAAGATAAGGTAGAAAATATTTTGAAATGAATGACAGTGAAAACGTACTACATTGAAACATGGGATACTGCAAAAGCAGTACTAAGAGGGAAATTCATAATGATGCACACCTGCATTAAAAGAGAAGCAAGGGGCCAAACACAGTGGCTCTCGCCTGTAATCCTAGCACTTTTTGGGAGGCTGAAGTTGGTGGATCATTTGAGGTCAGGAGCTCAAGACCAGCCTGGCCAACATGGTGAAACCCCATCCCCAATAAAAATACAAAAACACAAAAATGACCTGGGCGTGGTGATGCATACCTGTAATCCAAACTACTCAGGAGGTGGAGGTTGTGGTGAGCTGAGATTGCACCACTGCACTCGAGTCTGGGCAACAGAGTGAGATCCTGTCTCAAAAAACAAAAACAAGAACAAAAAAAGAGGAGAAAGAACCTAAATTAACCTTGTTAATCTCAAGACACCTCTGGATTTAGAGAAAGACTAAGTAAGTCCAAAGTTAGAAAGAAATAGTAAACATTAGAGTGGAAATTAATGAAATAGAAAACAGAAAAACAATAGGAAAATCAACAAACTAAGGGCTTTTCAGAAAAAGACAAAATTGACAAAACTTTAGCTAGACTATGAAAAAAGAATACTCAAATAGCATCAGAACTGATCAAGGAGACATTACAACTGATGCTACAGACATAAAAATGATCATGATGTGATATGATCTGGATCTGTGTCCCCAGCCAAATGTCACGTTCAGTTGTAATCCTCAGTGTTGGAGGCTGGGGCCTGGCGGGAGGTGACTGGATCATGAGAGTGGGTTTCTCATGGTTTAACACCATGCCCCTTGGTGCTGTCCTCTGATAGTGAGTTCTCCTGAGATCTGGTTGTTTAAAAGCATGTAGCACGGTCCAGCGTGGTGGCTCACACCTGTAATCCCAGCACTTTGGGAGACCGTGGCGGGCGGATCACAAGGTCAGGAGATGAAGACCATGCTGGCTAATACGGTGAAACCCCATCTCTACTAAAAAATACAAAAAATTAGCTGGGCGAGGTGGCGGGCGCCTGTAGTCCCAGCTACTCGGGAGGCTGAGGCAGGAGAATGGAGTGAACCGGGGAGGAGGAGCTTGCAGTGAGCCGAGATCCAGCCACTGCACTCCAGCCTGCGCGACAGAGCGAGACTCCGTCTCAAACAAACAAACAAACAAACAAACAAACAAACAAAAGCATGTAGCACCTCCCGTTCTCTCTCTTGCTCCTGCTTCGGCCATGGAAGATGTACTTGCTTCCCCTTTACCTTACACAATGACTGAGTTTCCTGAGGCCTCCCCAGACGCAGAACTTGCCATGCTTTCTGCACGGCCTGCAGAACCTCTTTCTTTTAAAATAAATTATCCTGACTCAGGTATTTATAGTAGTGCGAAAACAGACTAGTACATGGAAACTATTATAAATCATTATTGAATAAACACCAACACATTGGATAACCTAGAAGAAGTGTGTAAGTTCCTCAAAACATACATTCTACCAAGACTGAATCACAAAGAAATAGAAAACCTGAACAGACCAAAAACGAACAAGGAGATTGAAACAGTAATCAGAAATCTCTCAATCAAGAGGATTTCAAAATCAAAGTTCAAGTGGTTTCTCCAGTGAATTCTACCAAATGTTTAAAGAACTAAAATCAATAACTCTAAACTCTCCTAGAAAGTAAAAGGAACACTTCCAAAATATTTTTATGTGAACACTATCTGATACCAAAGCCAGGCAAAGACCATTTAAGAAAAGAGAACTACAGTTCAGATCTCTAATTTGTATAGGTACAAAAATCGACAAAACCCAGCAAGTAAAATTCAACAGCACAATAAAAGGAACGTACACCACCACCAGAAATGCATGATAAAGTGGGACACATCTCTGAGATGTTCCTGTTTGGAAACACAAAATCAAACATCTTTGTAGCAACTCTAAGAGCTGTAGCCTGGCCTGACATGGTGGCTTAAGCCTGTAATCCCAGCACTTTGGGATGCCGGGACAGGCAGATCACCTGAGGTTGGGAGTTTGAGACCAGCCTGACCAATATGGAGAAACCTCGTCTCTACTAAAAATACAAAATTAGCTGGCCATGGTGGCACATGCCTGTAATCACAGCTACTTGGATTGCTAAGGCAGGAGAATTGCTTGAACCTGGGAGGTGGAGGTTGCAGTGAGCAGATATCTTGCCATTGCACTCCAGCCTGGGCAACTCCATCTCAAAAAACAAACAAACACTGTAGCCTTTTGGCAAGGAAATACTTCAAACCATTCTGAAAATAGACGCACCATAAAAAACACAAATCCAAACCCCAAGTGGTTCATTCTTGGGTTAAATCGTTTTAACTGTGTTCAAAGTATTTTTGAGTTTTGGTTTCTCCCCAGGGTTCCCATCACTCTTTCACAAATTATCCAACAACAACCACAGCTGTGACTTCAGATTTTACCATCAGATGTTGATTGGAGAGAATAATCAATTACCATACGGCAAGATTCATGGAGAAATAGTTTCGTGGAGAAATCGAGCTAACATCCACTTGAGCTCATCTGGTGCCACCAAGCATGTATCCTGAGAGCTTCAGAAAACATCGGAGTTAGTTGTACAACCAGATTTTTCTATTATTTTAAATTTAAAATCAGGAGTTGAACATTCATATTTTATAATGGCTTTCTGCATGCCTCCAGAGCTTGATCGCTTGAATGTTTAAACAGGATTATAACCTGGGTTGTGGGGACTAGTTTTGAATGATAATCAGCTGGAGTATGCTCTTTCGCTTCCTTGTTACCTAATTTGTGTGGGTGTCAATCTTCATATCAGCCAGCACAGAGAAAGGAGGTGTGCGTTTAAAGGTTCCTTAAAGTTGTCCATCTTTTTTGGTGATGATTATATTCTACTTGTTTTCAGTGTTTTCTGCTGTGTACATTAAAAGTGTACCACCTCATATTTAAATATACACATGCATAGTAAAAAGGCTACCACAGCCTAGCAGCAAATTAACCGATCAATTACCTTTCATGGTTACTCTTTTGTAGTAGAAGAAACTAAATTCTACTCTTTTAGCAAATGTTCAGTGTACAATAAAATATAACTACAGCCCACTTGCTGAGCGCAAGAGCTCTTGATTTTGTAACTGCAAACTCTTTCTTGTGTAGCTTCTGCATACCTGCAAACTCTAACTTGTGTAGATTCTGCATGACTGCAAATTTGTTCACTTTGACCTGTTTCTCCCCATTTCCTACCTCTCCACACCCCTGGTAGCCATCATTTCACTCTGTTTCTATGGATTTCATATTTTTAAAGATTTTGCATGTAAATGAGAACTTGCTGTGTTTTCATCTTGTGTCTGGCTTATTTCACTTAGCACTATGTCCTCTGGATCTATCCATGTTGTTGTAAATGACAGTCGATCTCCTTCCTTCTTGTCCAGTATTGGTGTATATTTCATCAAATCTTCTTTTTCCCTGAAAACCTCCCCAAATCATGCACTATTTCAACACTTACCTTCTAGATATCTGTCTGTCTGTCTATTCTTGAGATTTGGCTAGCTTACCTGTTCTAGTCACTGCCTTAAATTTTGCTATTAGGGGTGGGTTTACTTCAGCTGATGGTGATGGTCCCTCTTTCTCCATAACACACAGTTTCAGTTTTGAGGTGGGATCCATTAGCACATATTGTGAGGCTCACACTACCAATGGGAGTCTGTAATACATCTAAGCAATATGCAGGCAGTTTCCCCACTAAGATGAGACAGTGGTGAGCACAGCTTGATGCTCAGCCACGCCCCCTGCCTGTCTCACTACTCACTACACACTAATTTTCAACTCACGTGAAGTTCAGGTTAATGTTTCAACCTGTTTGGTTTAATTTAATTTTTACTTCAAGATCATTTCCATTATTATATGTGGCTGTTTCAGTGCAAAGTGATGGAAAGGCCACTTTTATTGCCTTTATTCATGAGACTTTATTTATGGGCATGATGACAGCAGTTTCAAAAGTCACATTCTGATATAGTGATGGGCTGGATGAAAAGAGAGGGCATTCCCTCTGAAATGCTCTTCGGAAGGATGAGAAATGCCTCAATCGACCAATTCTCCTGTCCCCATGACTAGAGCTGTGTTACATCTTCACAGAGACACACATCTGTGGCAGGAAAGATAAGATTACATGGATGAATCTAGCTATTTTCTAATGTTTTGCCTGAGATGAATCTGAATGTATGGGGAATGGCTACTTTAATTATTTTGGGATTTGTAAGCAATGGCTGAAAGCAAGAATACTTTTTAAGATTACTTATTATTTTTGCGACATTGTGTTGTTTCATTGTAGAGATTGACAATTATTTTCTTTTTCAAAAAATAAATTTTATTATGTATATCTAAGATATACAACATGATATGCAATACATATATATAGTAAAATGATGACTATAGTGAAACAAATTAATGCAGCCCTCAACTTACGTGGTTACCCACCTCCAGCATGTGGCAAAAACAGCTATAATCTCAGTAGCAAAGTCCATTATTAACTTCCTCATGTTGCGTATTGGATCTGTGGCAGCTTCCAGATGGGAGTGCCTCAAAGAGTCAGACGTGAAGACATGGGGATGCTGCATCTGAGCACACAGCTCCCTGCAATCCTCTCTGTTCCCTGATGTCCTGTCCCAGGTGCAGCTGTAGGAGGGGCAAAGCCCTCGCAGGTGATCTCCCTGTCCCGTGCTGCTTCCTGCTGCTCCGTTACCAGGGGTTACTCATGGGGGTGGATCCCCCGACCTGCAGGGAAAGGTTGGAATGCAGTGGATTGCTCACATCTGGAGGGAGCATATAGTTTATCCCTACCATCAAAGTTGTGTCTCCGTCTCCAGAGATGCCTTCAGGATACATCCAGTTCTCCCTGCAGCTGAGTTTTGTGACTACTGAGGACACAGCCCTGTATGACTGTGCAAGAGACACAGAGAGGAGACCCCAGTGTGAACCCAGACACAAACCTCACTGCAGGGGTGCCCGGGACCTGGATGGCAGGGGCCCCCAGGGCCCAGCCTCAGGGCATATGCAGCCAAAGAGGGCACATGGGGAGAGAACCATCACCCAGGGTTTCCTTTCCTTAATCAACAACATCTGAGCCCTGGAACCTCTGCTTTATATCTGGGCTACAGAGTGGTGTGAGGCACCTGAGAGGCAAGGACAATGGAGATGTTTAAGATTCTGTATATGTGACATCACAGTTCCTTTTCCTCATCTCCCGGATTTCACTGAAACTGTGAGCAGAACTGTCATCCTACTGGCACTGTGCGCTGTGCAGGCAATTTCTAAAATATGGTAACGATGATGAGGGATGCCTTCATGGCTGCACAGTGCTGGGAAGAGTCACACCGAGGAGAAATCCCGTGAGGAACCCTGGACTCCGCTGGCTGTACCCAGCACAGCTGTGAAAGGCCCAGTGGATGTCCAAGAAATGAGAATGTGAACATCTGCCTCCAGCATGTAGGAAACTACAGCAAACGATCCCATGTCCCATGGTCCCTCTATCCCCAAATTCTCTCCCTTTTCCCAAAATCAAGGAGGAGAACTGGAGTTTCCAGTCCACAGCCTGAGCCAGCCACCAAGTGTGTGTCCCCAGCCTTTCCCAGAGCTGCCTGAGGGGCTGGACAAGTCCTGCTCCCTTCCCCCCTGCTCACACAGCTGCAACCCTCCAGTGTCATCACGGGGAGCTCCTGCAGGCTCCTGGCATCCCAGTTTCCAAAGAGCTTTCACATCCACGGGATTCGTTTATTGCTGTTACTGTCATTCTTTTGCCTGAGCATTCGTGACGGCATCCCTCGTCAGAGACCCATGCACGGCACTAAACCCCCAATCCCTGCTTTCCGCCAAGACAGAGTTCCTGAGACCTTTATCTGCTACAAGGATCTGATGTCGTGTCCTTACACTGGCCAAGCATTGCCTGATACGCCCCAGTTCACACACAGATGTTATAGAATATTTGCAACTCTGTGTAAGAACGTTCTATAATTTGGGACATGTGTCTAGAGTCAAAGATGCATGTCTGGATGGAAATATGTACAGGTTGCTCCACTAATGTCATCTGTTTCGTCACAATTTTATGATTTAATAAAAGTCATTTTTTTCATTTTTGCACATAAAATGTTTTTCTGTGATCCATATTCCTAAGCCCATCTTTGAGCTCACAGCCCTTTCCCAAGAAATCAACATCTAGACCCCCATCTTCTCAGGGCTCTGAGGTGACTTCCTGAGTAGCGGCCTCTCCACCTCCCTGCTGGGAACAGAGCCAGGCGCATGATGGCTCATAGTGATGTCTCGGAAAATAATATGAAATACTTATCATCTGTTTCTCACTCATGTAATTCAAAAGATTAGAGAGAAGATGATTTGAAATATTCTTAAGTTTGTAGGAAAGAAGCTACTTCCATATGGATAATTGCATGTATTTTGATACAGCCATTATTAAGAACTATCTAAGAGGGTCCATTAAAAATAAAATTTCTTGGCTGGGCACGGTGGCTCATGCCTGTATCCCAGCACTTTGGAAGGCCGAGGCAGGTGGATCACCCGAGGTCAGGAGTTCAAAACCAGTCTGGCCAACATGGTGAAACCCTGTCTCTACCAAAAACACAAAAATTAGCTGGGCGTGGTGGCGTGCACCTGTAGTCCGAGCTACTTGGGAGGCTGAGGCAGGATAATCGTTCGAAACCAAGAGGTGTAGGTTGCAGTGAGCTGAGATCACATCACTGCATTCCAGGCTGTGAATGACAAAGTGAGACTCTGTCTCAAAAATATTAAAATAAAGTTTCTCATTCCTATTACAGAGTAATTTAATTCATTAATGCCCTACCCTGTTACAAAACTCATTTGTAAAATATGAATTATAATTGTGAAAAAATGGCAATTGATACAAATTTTAAATTCTAAAACAGGGCACCCATATTAAAGAATATTCTGCAGTAAGAGAATTAGCTGTAACATTTTGTAATAAGGTGGAGAAAACATTCTCCAGCTTATAATGGTTGGTGAGAAGAAAGTTTCTAGCACAGTAGATGGACCCTAAGAACTTTTGTTGAAATAATAAGACAAAAAGATATACAGAGAGATGGGCCAGATGAAGGGAGACAGAGAGAGAGACAGACAGAAATGAGAGACACAAATCTGTTTTGTTTATTCTAACATAAAGGCAGTGGTGAGTCATCAATGTATTTAGAGTTTGCACAATCACTATGGAACACAGACAGACACACAGGGTAAGAGGAGAAATACATGCATCCCTTGGGTGGCAGGGGTCAGGTTCCCGTGCGCACTGAGCTCCTCCCTGACATGCTTTGGACAGAGGTGTGAGGCACGCAAGATTGCGCCAGGAAGTCCACCTGTGCGGATGCTGCGACTTCTCCAGCAAGAACGCGATCTGCTCATTGACCGTCACCACACATGACCAATTAAGTGTCCCATTTTTAATAACATATCATTGTTCCACAGAGTATTCTCTTAAAGTGTGTAAGTTGACTGCAGTTATTATTTTTTACTTCTGTTACTAATTTACTCATAATTAGGCACAATTTACACTTAAGACATTTCTTAATAGTTTTCTCTTCCTTAAGGTGAACTGTAGTCAGACGATGTACTTATCAACTGTCTCTACCTCTTGTCAGAAAAAAATATAGATGTGTGTGTGTGTGTGTCTTGGCCTTTGCAATGATGAATTAAGATGTGCACTGAGAAAGCGTTCACTTTATTTAACGTTAAGGAAGTACCAAGAAGACCCTCTCCACAGACCCTGGGAAAGCCAGCAGCTGCACCCTGAGGCTGTGCCAGGCAGGGAACAAGGAGGCAGCGCCACCGGCTGGGCAGGGATAATGCCGTCCCAGTGCCTGCCACTTGTCTGCAGAGGCACAAAGAGCCGCCCCTTCTCCTGGGCTGAGGAGATTGCTGCCCTATATGCCAAACTAGGGTTGTGTGTCTGAGGCTCTCCCCGGACTCTCAGCTCCTTCCTACTCCTGCGAAGTGCAGTAAACAAAGCCAAGCGTTCCCGGAGGCCTCTCTTCCCCTGGAGAGTCTGGACTCCCTTCAGTAGTCTCCACCACCCAGCCCTCACTCCATGTCCTCCTCTTCTCCCTAGAGCGGTGCCCAGTCTGATTCCACTGTGGCAGGGGTAACGAGGGCCCAGCACGTGAGGGGAGAGAAGTTTCTGCCTGCGTCACAGCAGTGGCTGCCCTGCAGACTCCTGACGACGCAAGACGCATTTCCATCCCAGAGGCCCAGCGAAATGCAACCTCGGCCTGGAGACAGCTTGTCATTTTTTCTTGTTCTGTCCTGGAGAGGCCAGTGGGAAAGTCGTGCCCCTTGTTGAGGAGAACATGAGACTTCTGTGTGTCATCCTCTGCCTGATGGCTGTACCTCCACGTGACTGTGAGATATTTCAGAACTGAGGCTTTGGGCTGTGATGTCTGTTTGTGACTCATCTCTTTGCTTCTTGTCCCTGAGAGTCCTGCACCAGGTGCAGCTACTAGAGCCATGCCCAGGGCTGGTGAGGTCCTTACGGACCTCTGGGCCTGAACCCAGCAGCACTCTGGGAAGGCGCTGGGGCACCTCAGCTCCAGGGGGAGCACACACTTCAGCCCACCCTTCCAGGCCAACCCTCCATCTGCAGAGACACACCCAAGGCCCAGTTATCTCTGCAGTTGAGTTCCGTGATGGCCAAGGGCACGGCCACATATTCCCGTGGGAGACACAGAATGGGGACCCCAGTGTGAGCCCAGACACAAACCTCCCTGCAGGGAAGCACAGGACCACCAGGCGGCGCTCCAGACCACAGAGCGGCCCCAGAAGCAGGGGCTTGAGTCCGCGTTGAGTCAGGTCATGGGTTTTATTTTCCCCGAGCAAACTGCACCTCTCACCTTCAGAGTTGTTGTTGTTGTTTTAAATCACCCTGTAGAGAAAGTCATTCCTTGCCTCTTGCTAACTAGTTTAAATATTGAGGAGTGCTTCCTGCTTCCTTGGGCCTCTGCTTGTAGAAACACTGCAATTGTAAGGCGGCACGTGGGAAGTCCCCGCTCAGTAACCGGGGCCTGCTGTTGTGACCCTGGCAAGAGGGCCTCGGCCGCAGTAACAGAGGCCCAGGCTGTAACCTAACAAAAAAAGGGTCTCGGTGTAACTGTCCGGCATTTGCGTTTGTGATCAGTTTTACACTTTGTCTTTAACAGGTTCTAAGAAAAATTGTTAATGCTGGTTCAAGCTATGTGGGTAAAATGCGCTTACCCACATTCCTTAAGCAAATAGAACATTTGAGGTGGAAATGTTTTCAAAAAGTAGTTTTCAGACATTTGGAAACAAGCATCACAGGATGGTAACCCCTGAGAAAAGAAAAACAAACTGATGAATCGTGCTATTGCTTGAAAGCAGCTGCCAGGACACAGGGAAAGGCTCAGTGAGCTGAGCACACAGAGAGCAGAGTTCAAGGCAGCAGCGGCCTGTGGGGAGGAGCACCAGGGAGCAGGCTGCTGAGCAGCCAGGATGGGCGGGGGGCGGGGAAGAGCAGCTGGAGACTTGCAGCAGAGAGGGGGACCCCTGAAGTTTGGGGCTGAGCACTGACCTATGCCTGCATGAAAAGAAACGACTCAACATCAGGGGAAATCACCAGAAACCTGTGGACCCAAAACTACACAGAGTCTACACAAGGAAAGCATTGTTAGTGTTGCCCCCGGCCAGGGTGAAAAGATCTTGAGATATGTAAAGCTTCAAGCAATCTTCCGAAGAAATCTCGTGAGTGCGGTGCCACATTAATTCAGGACTAAAGGCTGCTGTGAACTAAACCTAAGAAATGCTTAAAGTGTAGCCTGGAGCCGGGGTGCAATGGCTCACACCTGTAATCCCAGCACTGTGAGAGGCCGAGGCAGGCGGATCACTTGAGGTCAGGATTTGAGACCAGCGTGGTCAACACGGCAAAACCTGCCTCTACTAAAAATACAAAAATTAGCTGGGCGTGGTGGCAGACGCCTGTAATCATCCCCCACCTGGACTCTCCCTCGATACATGGGAATTACAATTCAAGATGAGATTGGGGTGGGGACACAGAGCCAAACCATGTCACATAGGAACCTAAAAGGATAATAAAGTAGGAAAACTTCCCACATCAGTAACCCTTTATCAGGTGGTAATTCCAATCTGCAAAATAAAATGATGTGATTTTACTAAGATAACAGAATCTTCTTACGAGACTGTCTAAAGGAAGTTCCTCAAACAGCAAGGAAATTGAATTGATCTTCTATCCTGCACACTTGCTAAATTTCCTCTCAATTTTAGCAGCACTTTTTAGATTCCATAGGATTTTCCATACAGCCATGTGGTCTATATAGAGAGACAGATTTTCTTCTTTTCCAGTGAGGATAAATTCATGTCTTTTTCTTTCTCTATTACACTCGGTAGGACCTCCAGTACAATGTTAAACAGAAGTGGTGAAAACAGACATTCTTGCCTTTTTCCTGACCTTGGAGTTTGGTCTTTTACTATGGTGCCAGATGTTAGCTGTAGGGTTTTTATAAATGCCTTTTATCACATTGAGGAAGTTTGCTCCTATGCCTAATTTTCTGATAATTGTTTAATCAGACGCTCATGCTAGAATTTATTAAATGTTTCCTGTCTACTAAGATGATTACACAGTTCTTATATTAACATGAATTAATTACATTGATTTATTCTTTAATAGCAAGCCAATTTTGCATTCCTGAGACAAACTCCATTTGGTCATCATGTGTTGTTATTGTTACATATTGTTGGGTTCAATTTTCTCAAAATTTGTTAAGAATTGTTACATCTACATTTTCAAGGAAGATCAGTCTGTAGGGTGTTTTGTCTTATAATAACTTTGCCTAGTTTTGGAATCAGGGTAATGCTGGACTCATAGAATGAGTTGGGAAGGTATTTCCTCTTCTTCATTTTTCTGAAAGAATTTGTATAAAATTGGCTTTGTATCTTCCTTAAAGGTTTGCAAGATTTCATAATGAAGTCATTGGCCTGGAGTTTTCTTTGTGGGGAAGTTTTTCTTTTTTTCGTGGTTTGGGTTTTTTTTTTAAGAGACAGAGTCTCGCTCTGTTGCCCAGGCTGGAATGCAGTGGTATGATCATAGCTCACAGCAGCCTCAACCTCCTGGGCTCAAGCAATCCCCCTACCTCAGCCTTCTGAGTAGCTGGGACTACAGGCATGCACCACCACACCCAGATGTTTTTTGTTGTTGTATTGTTTATTTTTTTATCACTTTGTCTTGTTTTTGAGGTCTTATTATGTTGCCCAGTCTAGTCTTGAACTCCTGGACTCAAGGAATCCTCATGCTTCAGCCCCCCACAGTGCTGGAATTACAGGCATGAGCCACTGCACACAGACTATGGGAAAGATTTTAACTAAAAATTCAATTGTCTGTTCCTTTTCCAGTGAGCTTTCCAGTGTCTTTCAATTAATGTATCTATTTTCTCTAAGTTGTTGAATTTATTTTCAAAAATTTTTTTAAACAATATTCCCCTTAGAGGTTGAACATCTGTAGAATCTGTAGTGATGGCACCTCTTAAATCCCTGATCTTGCTCATCTGTGTCTTCTCTGCTTTTCTAATCAGTATGCCTAACGTTTAATTTCACTGATTTTCTCGAAAAACTGGTTTTGGTTTTGATTTTTTTCCTAGTGTGTTTTGTGTGTGTGTGTGTGTGTGTGTGTGTTACATTTCATCGACTTCTGCTCTGGTATTTATTTCCTTTCTACTGCCCACAGTAAGTTTAATTTGCTATTTTCTTAGTTTCCTAAGGTGGAAGCTGAGTTTATTGACTTGAGGCCTTTCCTCTGTCTGGATGTGGATATTTGCTGCTAAACATTTCCCTCCGGCACCAAGCTGTGAGTTTTAGTTAAAGCAGGCTTGGAATTGGTCTGAGAAGTTCTACTTAAATAGCTGCACCTATCACGTAAGTGACAAATGATGCACCTGCCTGGCCCTCACCCCCGGACAATGAATGGGATGTACTAATGAGCAGTGTTGCTGCATAGCTGTAGATTTCAAGGTCTTTTCTGTGTGGTTTTATCATCAGCATTGGTTGTTGATGACTGTAAGACTGATGATTTGCGCCTGGCCTTGGTGAGACCCCCAAAAGACCCTGCAGTTGGGCTGGTTACTTAGAAGAAAATATGCCTACGTGGCCAGCAGGATACAGGAAGGTACGATCGGCTGCAGGTGAGCTGTTGGAAGTAAGTTCCAATTTTCCTATTTTGCATTTGCATTTTAATAGTGAGACTTCGTGCTTGTTATTTGTGTGAAACAGTTTTATTCATAGCACTTAATTTAAAGAGAAAATCCATTCACGGGAACAACAAACAACCTAGACACCAAGGTAGCTCATGCTGTCCAAGGCTACATTGTGCAGTGATTGGGAAAACGGGCGCTGGTCCCAAAAGTCTGATCCACACTCGGCCACTGGTAAGTCCCATACTGGTGGGCGAGGACAGAGACTCTGGAGAACCAGCGTCTCAAATCCATCATACAGATGATACTCTTACCTCACAGGGTGCTGTGAAGATTTAAATAGAGAACCCACACCACATTCTTTGACTGGTGCTTTACATATACTGAGAGATCATAAGAGTTCATTATTATTATTTATGAAGTGAATTAGAAAGCACATGTGAAAACAAGAAGAAAACCTGAATAAACATGAACTACCCCATTTTCCTCAGTAGAAAACTTTCACACGCTGAAGGTACACAAATTAGCCTACAAATTTAATGTAAAGCAAATAGACTGTTTTAGGTACCCATTCTCAATGTCACAGTGTTATACGGAAAGTAAAATGCACAAGAACAGCCCAAAAGATGGAAACAATGGATGTGGTCAAATTGACATCAGTACAATATCCGTATGGTCCTACATAGCCATCTTCAAAATGGGTTAGAAATGCCTTCAATCACTCATACACATGCGTTGAACAGATTCTAAGAAATGTTCTTACACAGGAAAAGCAAGTTACAGATACGTGGGCATGATATGGATGTAGATGTGTGTGTGTGCATCCCACTCATACACAAAATGCCCAGCATCACCCACATGCATGCTGTGTGTGTGTGTGTGTGTGTGTGTGTGTGCAAGTGCACAGACAACAGCGTGCAGAAATTCAAACCACGCTGTGGGTACTGGTTACCACTGGGAAGGGAGTTGGTCACAGAGGGAAAGAGAAACAGGACATCGGCCTTTGACTTCAGAACTGTTCCTGCCTTTTCACATCCTGAGCTGTTTTCAGCATCATCGGAGCACTTAACACACATCACAGGAGTAAGAGTGTGTTGGAGGGAGCGCTCGGTGGGACAGATATTGTCATGGCTTGTAGATAAAGTTCACCGTCCTTAATAAGCCCCGAGATGGCAGCCAAGAGCTACGTTCTGAATAACGCAGCTTCACCCCAGAAACTTAGAGAAACCCAACAACCAAAAGGTGTCAATTCTGACAGCCATAGCCTGTGCTGACTCAGATTAGCAAAAATGTATATAAATTAATAATGATGCTGATTTGAAAAGTACATAGGGGTGTATGTGTGATAAAGGTCCAAATTTTTACCTTAAAAAGAATACATTTACTTTTCAATCGCCCACAAAACAATCATTTCTTTTAAACTGATTGAATTTGGTGTTACAAGAGCATGTTGCAAATTCTTCTGGCTACGTTTCTCTGACTGTTCTAATGACGTTACCGTGGTTTTTCGTGTACGTGCCCATTCATGTGAATGTCATCCAGGGAGATTTCCCTAATCTAGCGTCCTGTAACTAAGGGCTTTGAAAGAGGGACTGGCTCCCTGGGAATCCTTTTTGCAGTTTATTTTACCTGGTAGCAGGAGCCCACGGTTCCATGAAGTGTCTGTTGCTCTCCCCTCTCTCCTTTTGTGTCTCTATTTTTAATTGACAAAAACCAAATGTGAAAATTCCTGGGGTGCAATGTGAAGTGACGATACCTGTCTGTATTGTGGGATGATCAAAACAAGGTAAGTGGCATATCCATCACCTCACACACTTATCATTTTGTGGTGAGAATATTTAAAAGCTCGTCTTTAGCAATCTTGAAATAGACATTATTGTTAACTATAGTCACCGTGCTGTGCAACAGCTCAAAAGCCCTGACTCCTCCCATCTAGCAGAAACGTCGTGCCCTTTGACCAACGTCCCTCCTTTCCCCGTCCACCACTAACCCCCAGCCCAAGAGAACAGCCAACACCCACCTCGCTGCTGCCACATGAAGAGTCGGGCTTTGATGGGATGGAGGTGAGGGTGGGGAAGACAATTTCAAAGCTGGAGCACTCGCCTCACAGCTCAGACACTCTTGTACTTATCCTGAGAGAATGATGTGCTGAGACCAACTAACCTCCCCTGCTCTTCCCACATGGCAGAAAAGAGGCAAGCCAGGGAAGCCACTGCCAGGACATCATGGTCACCCAACCTTGTGCAGAAAGGAAGCACCTGCCCAGGATGCCATGGCACCCAACCCTCATCCCTAAGGAAACACAGCCCAGGGCACCATGGACACCCAACCTTCATCCCCAGGGGAGGACACAGCCCAGGTCACGATGGACACCCAACCCTCATCCCCAAGGGAGGACACAGCCCAGGTCACGATGGACACCCAACCCTCATCCCTAAGGAAACACAGCCCAGGTCACGATGGACATCCAACCTTCATCCCCAGGGGAGGACACAGCCCAGTGCATCATGGACACTCAACCCTCATCCCCGTAACAGCATGCAGCCCAGGCCACCATGGACATCCCAACCTTCATCCCCAGGGGAGGACACAGCCCAGGTCACCATGAACACCCAATCATGTGCAGGGAGGGTGTCCTTGGAGCCTTGGACTCTTGCTAGTGAACAGGTGGACGAGAAACTGAGGATGCGATCAGTGCACAGAAATCTCAGGCAGCTTAGGACACACGGGGCCTCTCACCCCAGGAACGTTGAGCAGCCACCAGGAGCCCACACCTTGAGGTAGCAGGAGCCATGTGTTCTCGCTCTTGCACACTCATACCCCTGCACACAGCCCCGGGCACACTCCCTCGTGCACGTTGCAGGTTATCTCCACTGGCCTTGCACTTGCAATGCTGGAGGCTGAGAGGTATCAGCAGGTTGTTTTCTCATGAGAGGGGCGGGCTTTCACTCTCCTCCACGTGCTAGAGGCAGCTCCATGAACACTGGCTGCCCTGAGTGGATGCACCTGGCTCTGGAATTCCTGTCACTGGCTTTGGATCCAGGAGCCCCTGCCTCATGTAGCTACTTAACAGAAAGGAGGAATCCACCCAGGATATGCACAGACGGGAGCCTCACAGGATGGACAGCGGTGTCTGGGGTCACGGGCAGCCCTGACCCTGCAGCGCCAGCACCGGCACACTCAGTGGGGAAGGTGGGGAGGTCCAAACACCACCCGCGGTTACTTCACTGGGTGGGACCCGGCACACTGGCCTTCCTGACACCCTGGAATCCCTGCCTCCTCCTAGAGCCCCCAAGCCCATCTCCCTCAGAGCCTCCAGAGACAGACCTGGGGAGGCAGTTCCTCAGGCCCTGGACGAGGAAACAGGGAGATCAAGGTCATGGGTGCCTGGCGCAGGTCTCAGGCAGGTGCTGGGAACCAGAGAGAGGGGTCACTGCGAGGCCTCAGGCCTGGCACCAGCACTCTGAGCCTCAGTTGACCAGCCCATGAGGTGCTGAGTCTCGACTGGATGACCCTTCCCACCCCCAGTGACCTCTGCCCTTTCCCGAGCACGTCAGCTCTGCTCCAGCTTCCTGGTGTGAGCACAATGCCGCTTTTTTCCTCAACAAATAAGAAAGGAGGAAGGTGCCCCCAGGGCCCTGGGCCCTGAGGATGCCTGTGTGGAGGAGTCTGCTTCGTCACTGGTGTCACTCACAGGAAGGGCCGATGGAGTCAGCTGCCTTGACAGAGCTTACTCCGTCTCCGCAGACGGCCAGGGAGGTCCCTCACAGCGAACCTGAGGCCCCGCAGGCTGTAGAGGTGCTGGCAGAGAATGACTGCTCAGACACCCACAGCCGGCAGAGAGGGTGGATGTGGGGGAGGTGCACACTGAGCTGCCCCAGCTCTGAGGGAGGGGGGCATCCACCAGGGCTTCCATCTCCCGGGGGCACCAGACCAGCCCAGCGGCTCTGCAGGACTCTGCACCCCTACTTCACAGCCAGGACTTTCTGGGTGTATCTTGAGGACTCCACATCAGGGACCACACAAGACCAGGGTCCCGGACACGCAGGTTGAGGGTGAGCATGTCACCGGGACGGGCTGTGGCATCACTCTGCTGCTTCATCCGGACAGCCAGGGACCAAGGTGTGGGCCAGCATGGGGAGTGGAGGTGGGGGCGTGCCTGGGCCCGCACACCAGACATCCAGGCCTCTGTGCAGCTGGGAGGCCACGGCCACTGCCCCTGGGCAGCCCGTGTTCTGGGGGCCACAGGGCCTCAGGGGTGAGGGGGCCACCCTTGCCCTGGCAAGGCCAGGGCCCTCGACACACAAGCTGATCCCTTGGCCCCGTGGTCTAGCAGATCCCATGGAACCAGCAAGGTCTGGAACGCAGGCAGCACTGCAGGGCCTCCTCTACCACTGAAGACCTCAGTGATGACTGCAAGGAGTGCTGTGCGTCTGCCAGCCAGTCACCGTGTGAGAGCAGCGGGGGCCTGCCAGAGTCCCGCACCCAGTCAAGGGCCCAGAGGAATCCCGGATGGGAAGAGATTATGTGCCTCTCACCATCCCGTCCGTGGGCTCCAGGGACTGGGGTGCAGAAAAGAGCATCTGAGTGGGTGAGCAGGGCAGCAGCCAACTGTAGGCATCTGGACGCAGGTGGCTTCAGCTCCCTCTGCCTCCCCAGTCCCGCCCCAAGCCCCACCTCAGTCCCATCCCCATCACTGACCCCCACAGCCACACCCCAGCCATGCCCTCAGCCACACCACCCCACAACCACATGCCAGCCACGCCCTCAGCCACACCCCATCCACGCCCTCAGCCACACCCTCATCCACAACCCATCCACGCCCTCAGCCACAACCCATCCACGCCTTCAGCCATACCACCTCTCCCAGCCACACCCCCCTCAGCCACCCCCTCAGCTATGCCACCTAGCCACACCCCAGCCACACCCTGGGGCACCCACCCCTCAGCCAGGCCACATCCATGCCCTGAGCTCCGCCTCACCCTCAGCCCTGCCCCACCCCTTCCTCACGTGGCAACCCAGGGGCTGCAGATGTGCACGGAGAGGGCAGGAGGGTAGAAACGTAGGTATCTCGGGAGAATGAGAAGCATGGTAGCCAGGTAGACTAGAGGACCCGAGCTGGGGCTGGGCCCCTCCCTGTCTACCCAGGGCATTGCCTGTGAGGCTGCAGGTGGCTTGGTGTGTGCTGCAGGCTCAAGGTCCTGCCCCAGGGAGCATGACATTCAGGCCCAGAAATCGCATCGTGCTGCACACAGCCCGAGGGGATAACCCTGTGATGTCCAGGTCACCAGCAGGTTTGGTGTCAAGACCGAGCTGCAAAGGACAGGTTTCTGGAAGGCACAGCATCATAGATGGAGAGACTTGGAGCAAGGTCCTTAGCCCTGGACCAGTGAATGTGTGCCCTTATTGGGAAAGGGGGTCTTTGCAGAAGCAAGTTAGCTGAAAATAATGACGTGGAGCGGGGCTCCTGGATTAAAGGGGTGAGCCCTAATGTAATCACAAGTGTCCTAGGAGGATGGCAGAGGGAGACTGACACAGACAGAAGCCAGGTGAGGTTGGAAGCAGAGGCAGAGGCGAGCAAGCAGACCCTACTCCCTGGCCCTGAAGATGGCGGAGGAGCCGAGAGCTCAGGGATGCAGAGACTGGAGGAGGCAGGGAAGGTTCTCCCCATAAGCCTCGAGGGAGCACAGCCTCCAGCACACCTAGACCTTGGCCCTGTAGGATTCATCCGGACCTGTGGTATAAATGTGTGGTGTTTAAGCCACTGGGCCGTGCAAATTGTCAGAGCAGCCACAGTGCATTCCTAGAAGGAGCCGTTGGGCAGACTCAACAGGCAGTGACGGGGTCCTCACAAGCCTGTGAGCCACTCAGAGCCATGAGAGTGGCTAGGCTTGGTGAGGTGCAGGCCAGGCCCACCTCCTCTAAAGCAGCCTTACAGCTGATACCTCCTCTTTCTTTCTCTCTCTTTCTCTTTCTTTCTCTCTCTCTCCCTCCCTCCCTCTTGGTTGGACTGCTCTCCATCATCCCCCAGGGCATGACTGCCTCCCAAGGCTGTGCTGGGGTGCTTTGCTTGAGGTGAGCACTGACATCCCGGGGGTGTGAGGGGCACCTGCCCAGCGGCCCCGTGTGCAGGATGGGCAGTGGCCCTGGCTGGTGCTGAGCATGTGGCCTGACTGGTGCCCGCAGGCTGCAGCCTTCCTGGGGTGGACGGGATCAGTGAAGGCCTGCAGAGTCTGGGCCTGGGATCCCTGCAGCGCTGGCTGAGGACAGGCGGGGCTGGGCAGTGAGGGCACCGGGTCACTGTCACCACCCACGGTTTATTACTTCACTGCGTGGGACTCGGCACACCTGCTTTCCTGACACCCTGGAATCCCTGCCTCCTCCTAGAGCCCCCAAGCCCATCTCCCTCAGAGCCTCCAGAGACAGACCTGGGGAGGCATTTCTTCTGCCCCCAGCAGAAGCCCGGGAGGCCAGGAAGGCACTGTGGGTCTAAAGGAGAGGATCCCAGGACTGCCTGAGAGGTGACTCTGACGAGGCCAGCATGGAGCCCACGGAGAAGGGGAACGGGAGCCACCAGGGATGGGCTAGCTCCTCATGAAGGACACGGGCCCAGGAAGGACAAGGGGGCTGCTGGGGCAGGATCTGCTATGCTGGAGTTCCTGTGAACCTGGCCCAGAGCTGCCTCTCCTTTTCCTCATCGGTCCCCACAGGTCCGCGGTGGTTGCCGTATTGGGAGGTCCCATGATGGCAGGGGTGGGACACCTGGTATACGCCTGCCAGGTGTGTCCGACAGGCTCATGCTCACACCTTCGCCTGGCACCTAGGCACAGCCTGAGCACCTGGGCACTGAAGTGAGGGCAAGGCCTAGGGACCCCACAGGATGGCCGAGGAGGCAACTGCAGGGCGCCTGGGACCCCTGTGCTCAGAAGGTAGAAGGATGCAGCCTGAAGACCCACACCACAGGCTCACTGGCCACTGCAGCTGCACAGAGCTCGAGGAGGCAGCCCTGAGCCTCCCAGGGAGAGACGCTCTGTGCACTCCAGCACGGGCCCAGAGTTACAAACCCTAGGCGCAGCCCAGGAGAGGCCCAGGCCCCAGGCCAGCAAAGGGTTGCGGGAAGCAAGAGGCCCCGGCCACAGCATGAGGTGAGCCCATCAAGCCAGGGCCAGGTGGGCAATGGGAGGCAGGCAGGGCTTGGGGGTGGGACCCCGCTGCAGCGCCGTCCACTGTCAACCAGAGGAGTTTCTTCCCTGTGCGGAGTCCACGGGCCTCCTGTGAGTGTGTGCATGGGCACACGTGTGTGTGTGCCTCTGCTGTGTGTCTGTACACACGTATGTTTTGGGTTCTTTTGTGTCTCAGACCATAGAGTCTGCCCCTCCCACCAAAGCCCAGGCAGGAGGATGAACTGACGCCCCTGGGCCCGGTGTCAGCAGCCTCTGCGGGATCATCGTTCCCGGTTGTCACTTGCCTTTGCCCACAACCCTGTTTCTCCACCATTCCTTAAAGGCCTCGACATGCATTTAAGGCACAAAGGTGAAAGTGCCCAGAAACATCTGACTCCACCGTGGAACCCAGGAGCAAGCTGGGGTAGCTGAGGAGCGGGGCTGTTGGCAGAGGCTGGCGTCCCGGCAGAACTTTGGCGGAGGCATGTCCCGGTATGGGCTCCTGACTTTGTCCTCCTGGGACAAGCCCAAACACGCTGTTTAAATATGGGAGGGACTTGGCTGACCCTGGCCCTGACCCCAGCACTTGGAAACTAAGGAGTGGTCGCCTCCCTCGTGTCACAGCCGCCCGTTCATCATCACAGAAGCGACTCTGTCACCCCGTGGAGCTCTCTGTGACTGCTGCCTGGGTCCAAGCTGAGCCCAGCTGCCCAGGCCCAGAAGGAAAGCCCAGGCCAGGCACCCAGCACCGGGGCAGTCACATACCCTGGGGAGAGCCACAGCAAGCAGCCAGCGTTGCCCAGGAGAAGAGTAGCCGGCAAGGCAGAACGTGAGCTGCCACTGGCTCAAGAGGCTTTGCTGGTTGTCCTGGGGCTCCGGACGTGACCTGGAGGAGCGAGGGGAGAAGTCGCATGGTGGTCCCATCCCCGGGGCCTGGTGGCAGCTGGCCACCCATCCCAGAGTGGTAGCCAGACGCCAGCGCCATTCCCACAGTCACATCATTGGTCACAGACTGCAGGCCATAGAGTGTCTTCTCCATCACAGTGCTGTCCAAACCCATAGCTTAGGGGAGACCTGGAAGATTCATTGTCCACACCCGGGTCTGGAGCACAGCCATGAGCTTCGCCAGCTGCCTGTGCATGGAAAGCCAGCCCAAGCCCTGCTCCATCCCTAGCCAAAGTCAGTGTCCTTTCCCCTTCTCCCAAGTGAGCTCTAGCCACCTGCCTACCCCTGCCATCGGAGGATGACAACCTTCATTCCATTGGAACCTGGCTGTGCCACCAGCTGGCCTGCAGTCCTGGGCAGACTCCGTCACCTCGCTATGCCTCAGCCTCTCCATCTGCACAGGAGGAGGATGAGGATGCTGGTGATGATGGTGGTGATGGCTTCCTTTTGCATCTGAGGCAAGGACTCAATGAGGTGATACACATCAGGCACTGGGTATGGTGCTGGTCCTTCCTGAACACTCAATCTATGTGAGCTGTCCTTGTGAAACGGGTGTCACCACATTTCCCCATGCAGAACATCCTTTGTCTGCCATACTTGAAACGTCTGCCCCAATACTAACAGCTCCTCATGGAAGATGTGCACGCACCCACCCACCCTCGCACTCCCAAAGGTGCTCATGCCTTATCAAGCCAAAGTCCAGCCAGGAACTTCACAGCATCTCCCTTTCCCTCTCCATGCACCAAGGAGCAAGGCAAAGCGCTACATCTTCCCTGTGGGGAGCAATGCCGCCCTCTTGTCCCATTTTCACTGCCATCCCTAAGAGGCAGTGCTTCCCCCACAAGGTTCCAAGGCGGCCTACCTACAGCGACTCTGTTCGCACGAGTCTCAGCATCCTTGCAGCGGCTCCCCTGCCATGCTGTGGCTCTTCATTCACGTTCGCCTCCTGCTCCCCGTGGCAGGCATAGATTCTGAATGATCTGGATACATTGCTTTGTTAATGACAGTGCACCTCCTGTGCTGGGGAAGACACAGCAGATACAGAAGGCAATTGTTGGGCACAGAATAATGACAGCAGAGATGACGGCAAGTTGGCATTTTTCTTTTCTAGCAATAAAACTTAAAACTGACTCAAGAAGAAAAGGAAATCATAATTGGAACAATAATCCTCAAGGAAGCATTAAGATTATTAAATAATTGTCCTCACGGATGACTTCAGGCCAAGATGGCTTTATGGGTGAAGTTTAGACTTTCACAAAACTAATCAGTTCCCATAAGAACTGCTCCAGGATTTGGAGGAACATGGAAAAGTCCATTAAAGGAATCACACTCCACAGTTCCCAGAGTAAAACATGGGCTAACTTGCACTTCGGTAAAGAGCCAAATGTTATAAACGATACCCTAGAAAGCCAAATTCTGTCCACCTCATTGAAGAACAACTTACACCGGGAATCAAGAACTATTTCTAGCTCATCCCACCACTCAGACCAATGATGACATCCTTCTCCATCCCTTCCCAATGTCTGTGCATTTCCTGTGACGCAGGAGGTCTGGGGTAGGGAGTGCTCCTGCCTTAGGTCCGAGGCGCTGTCTGAAGAGGGGTAGGTGAGGAGGCCACTTGATGGTCTGGGCCAAGATAGCCACAGAATGCATCATTCATTATCAAGGAGGCTGAGGGCTGGGTCTCCAGGTCCAGGGAACTCTCCACAAGGTGGGAACCCTGCCCAGCCCCACACAGCCTCTGCTGGGGGACTCTGCTCTGGCGCAGAGCCTGGGGTCAGGTCCTGAGCTCAGCCAGAGTCTGCCTCCCTGTCATTTAGGAACTAAACCTAGTGGCAGGATGCTGGAGCCCAGCCCCCATCTGACCTTACAGGGCCAAGGCTGGGGCCCTGGGTTCCCCTCAAGGCGCAGCAGGACTAGAGGCCCAGGCAGTGCAGGAGTGGCCAGGGCGGGGCTTCCTCCAGAGCCCTCAAACATCACAGCATCAGGAAGGGTAGGACCCTGGCCTCAGGAATTGGCACCAAAGCTCCAGAAGCTACCCTGGACACCATGGAGAGAAGCCTGGAGGGAAAGCGCCAGGTACTGCCTCCCCATCTGATCCCACTTGAGGTGGCTGCCAAGCCCAGAGAGCGGCTCTGATGTCCCCCAGCCCTGCAGCCCACTGACACCTGTACTGTGCTCCTGTGAGACCCCTGGCCAGTCTGTGCAAAGAAGTCACCACCCTACACTCAAAGACAGTGGGGGGCCTCACCCCACATCCTCAGAGCATGGCCCGGCTGCTGCAGGGACGGTCTCCTCGAGGCCCCCCAGAGCTCTATCATAAGGGCTCCCTCCACCCCCTGCACCAAGAGACAGCCGGACCCCAGCAAGGCTTCCAGTGGCTTCAGGGCAAACCCCTAGGCTGACCCCAGCCCCGTCAACACCTGCCTGAGAAAGCTCCACGCACCAGAACTGACCGTTTGCTCCAACTCCCGACCTCCGGTTCTCAGGGCGTCTGCTGAAAAGGCTGCAACTGCACGTCCTTCCTCTGTCCGTTTCCGATGTCCGTCCATCTCCTGTGGCCAGGAGGGTCTTTCTTGGGACTTGAGAGCTGCTCCCTGAAGTGTCCCCACTGGGAAGGATGGGGCCTGTGTCTCCAGGCTCTGGGAGGACAGAATCCTGACCTCAACAGTGGCCAGCACGGACACAGCGGGCCCCATCCCAGGGACGCTGACCAGCACTGGGCAACTTTTCCCTTCGCTGATGACTGGGCCCTGAGCACCCTCCCTGCTCCCCCTACCACCTCCCTTTACAAGGTTGTCGCTTCTGCACAGATGATAATGGAGCTTGGCTCATTCCCCTAGAGTCGGTAGGGAGTTAATGACAAAACTCAGTTTCCTCCGCCCCCCCATAGGGTATGGAATTAGGGTCTCACTCACGTGCCTCCCCTCCTGGGTGAAGGGGTCTCATGCCCAGATCCCCGCAGCAGTGCTGGTCAAAGGTGGAGGCAGTGGCTCAGGTCCACCCTGACCTGGCCTCTCAGGCTCCTCTAGCCCTGGCTGCCCTGATGTCCCCACACCCAGCTCACAGGAAGAAGATAAGCTCCAGACCCCCAAAACCGGGACCTGCCTTCCTGCCACCGCTTATAGCCCCAGACTCCGTGCCTCCCCTGGCCACTTACCCACGGGCCAGGAAGCTGCACCCCGCAGATCAACCCCAAACCAGGACCATCTGGCACTGGGTTGCTGCCAGTTCCCCCCACCATTGGCTCCCAGCACCTCTGTGCTCCATCCCTCCTCCCTCTTTCAGGAAAACAGCCGGTGCAGCCCTCCCTGCAGCGCACACCCTGGGGAGACCCGACCCTGCAGCCCACACCCTGGGGAGACC
>NC_045439.1:2987734-2988692 GCF_002776525.5 Piliocolobus tephrosceles | reverse complement strand
AGACCCGACCCTGCAGCCCACACCCTGGGGAGACCCGACCCTGCAGCGCACACCCTGGGGAGACCCGACCCTGCAGCGCACACCCGGGGGAGACCCGACCCTGCCTCTAGCCCTTTCTACCCCACTGCTCTTGCCACCTACCCAGACAACCCTGGGGTCCCATCCCTGTAGTCTACACCCTGAGAAGACCAGATCCTGCCTTCGGTCCTTTCTCCCCCGCTGCTCTTGCCACCCACCCAGAAAACCCTGGGGTCCTGTCCCTGCAATCCCCACCCTGGTCTCCACCCAGACCCCTGTCCCTCCCTCCAGACACTCCTACTAGGCCAATCCTGTACCTGTAGGCCCTCTACTCTTTTGCTGCCAGAGCATCAGTTTCTCCCACCTGTGCCCACCCCCTGCCCCCTCTTGCTTTCAAGCTCTTCATCTCCTGCGGCCCCTGAGCCATGGCACTGACCCTGCACTCCCCACCCACACACTGCCCATGCCCTTACCTTCCTCCTGGCTACTCCGGCCCCGCTCCCCTCTCAGCCCGGCTGTTGTATTTCCAGGACAAAGGCTCACCCAAGTCTTTCCCATGCAGGCCTGGGCCCTTGCCCTCACTGCCCATTTACAGGGCAGCATCCTGTGCACAGAAGCAGGGAGCTCAGCGCTTCCACAGGCAGAGGGCACTGAAAGGAATCGGCCTCCAGCGCCTTGACGCACGTCCGCCTGTGTCTCTCACTGCCCGCACCTTCAGGGAGGCTCGGCTCTCCCTTTAAAGATGAGGGATCCAGGCAGCAACATCACGGGAGAATGCACGGCTCCCAGACATCCCAGCCCTCTCACAGGCCTCTCCTGCGAAGAGACCTGCAGCCACCACCGAACAGCCATGGAGGCCACTGAATAGCAACTGAGTCAGTGACCGACCTGGAGGCAGGGGAGCAGTGAGCCCGAGCCCAGACCGCAGGGACAGAGACCA
>NC_045439.1:2952101-2987634 GCF_002776525.5 Piliocolobus tephrosceles | reverse complement strand
CTCCCCAGCCATGTGGAACTGAATTTAATCTACAAATAGAGTTGAGCAAGTAACTTTAAGGTATATGGTATAACTTTGCAGCATAAAGATCTGAAAACAAACTAAAAGCCCATCAGTGGGAAATTGTTTCAATAAACCACAGAACACTCAGTGGAAAACTCCACAGCCGTTAAAAAAGAATGAAGGGGGAGAGATCATCATGGTGGACAGGAGGCAGGGCTACACTGCAGCTCCAACTGGGACAGACAGAGCACATGTGGAGGCTCGCGTCATGAATTTTAGCTCCAGAACAACTGCAGGAATAAATCAGGAATCCCAAGAGGACCCACAGACCATCTGAAGGAAGCAGGCTGCTCCTGCAGGACCCGGAGACACCCCAAATACTGTGAGTGCCCAAACAGTGGAAGTGGGAATGGGAGATCCTCCGTCCTGCACACACACCCTCACTAGAGAAACTGAAGGTCTAGTTTGTGGGAAAAGGTTCCAACCTTACCTGGTGCTGAGTCAATTTAGAAAGTCGAGTGAAATACAGGAGTAGACGGAGCAGCAGGAAAGGCCCTGGGAGCTTGCTGGGTCCCCAAGCAGGACATTCCTGCTTGGCACCATATGAACACTTTGGGAGGGTGGCCAGAGGCACAGGGAAAATGTCACAGGGAGAAGGAAGTCTCCAGCTGAACTCAGGGGAGGGCACAAATCCGGCGTGCAGACCCCACCAGTGGAGGAACAAAGTCCTGTTCTTTCAGAGCTGGGAAGCAGGTAGCCTGGGGCAAGTTCTCTGCTTTCCCAATGCCTGGAAACAGACTCGGTGCTGTTGGCGAGGGGCATGGTGTGAGTGAGACCCACCCTTCAGATTGCATGGGAGCCGGGTGAGGCCTGTGACTGCCGGCTTTCCCCACCTCCCTGACAACCTCCATGACTCAGCAGAGGCAGTCATAATCCTCCTAGGTTCACAATTCCATTGACCTGGGAACCTCACAGCCATCCCCCACAGCAGCCGCAGCAAGACCCATCCAAGGAGACTCTGTGAGCTCAGACACACCTAGCCCTGCCTGCATCTGATGGTCCTTCCCTACCCACCCTGGTACTTGAAGACAAAGGGCATATACTCTTAGGAGTTCTAGGGCCCCACCCACCGCTGGTTCCTCTCCACACTACCACAACTGATGCTCCCTGGAAAACACCATTTCCCGGCAGGAGGCCAACCAGCACAAAAATAGAGCATTAAACCACTAAAGCTAATGGACTCCTCATGGAGTCCATTTCACCCCCCTGCCACCTCCACTGGGACAGTTGCTGGTATGCACGGCTGAGAAACCCACAGACGTTTCACATCACAGGACTCTGTGCAGACAACCCCCAGTACCAGCCTGGAGCCTGGCAGACTTGCTGGGTGGCTAGACCCAGAAGAGAGTTGACAATCACTACAGCTCGGCTCTCAGGAAGCCACATCCATAGGAAACGGTGGAGAGTGCTATATCAAGGGAACACCCCATGGGACAAAAGAATCTGAACAACAGCCTTCAGCCCTAGACATTCCCTCAGACAGAACCTACTCAAATGAGAAGGAACCAGAAAACCAGCTCTGGTAATATGACAAAACAAAGCTCTTTAACGCCCCCAACACATTACACTAGCTCACCAGCAATGGATCCAAACCAAGAAGAAATCCCTGATTTACCTAAAAAAGAATTCAGGAGGTTGGTTATTAAGCTAATCATGGAGGCACTATATCAATGCAAAGTCCAATGCAAGGAAATAAAAAAAAACAATACAAGAAGTGAAGGGAGCAATGTTCAAGGAAATAGATAGCATAAAGAAAAAACAATAAAAACTTCAGGAAACATTGGACACACTTATAGAAATGCAAAATGCTCTGGAAAGTCTCAGCAATAGAATTGAACAAGTAGAAGAAAGAAATTCAAAGCCTGAAGACAAGGTCTTTGAATTAACCCAATCCAACAAAGACAAAGAAAAAAGAATAAGAAAATACGAACAAAGCCTCCAAGAAGTCAAGGATTATGTTAAATGAACAAATCTAAGAATAATTAGTGTTCCTGAGGAAGAAGAGAAATATAAAAGTTTAGAAAACATATCTGGGGGAATAATTGAGGAAAACTTCCCTGACCTTGTGAGAGACCTAGACATCCAAATACAACAGGCACAAAGAACACCGGGAAAATTCATCACAAAAAGAACTTTAAAACTAAAACTAAAGCAAGCAATCTACAAAGCCTAGGCACATTGTCATCAGGTTACCTAAAGTTAAGATGAAGGAAAGAATCTTAACAGCTGTGAGACAAATGCACCACATGCTTAGTTTCACTGGATACAAAATTCTCAGCTGATAATTGTTCCATTTGAGGAAGATGAAGATAGGGCCCCAATCCCTTCTAGCTTGTAGTGTTTCTGCTGAGAAATCTGCTATTAATCTGATAGGTTTTCCTTTATAGGTTACCCAGTGTTTTCAGTTCGAAAAATTTCTTTAATTTCCATCTTGATTTCGTTTTTGACCCAATTATCATTCAAGAGTAGGTTATTTAATTTCCATGTATGTGCATGGTTTTGAAGGTTCCTTTTGCAGTTGATTTCCAGTTTTATTCCACTGTGGTCTGAGAGAGTGCTTGATATCATTTCAATTTTCTTAAATTTATTGAGGCTTGTTTTGTGGCCTATCATATGGTCTGTCTAGGAGAATGTTCCATACGCTGTTCAATAGAATGTGACCACATGATAGGAAATCAACTCCAAAAGGAACCAAACGACAACAGCGACACAACCTGTCAAAACCTCTGGAATATACCAAAGGCGGTGCTAAGAGGAAAGGTCATACCCCTAAACGCCTACATCAAAAAGACTGAAAAAGCACAAACTGACATTCTAAGGTCACACCTCACGGAACTAGAGAAACAAGAACAAACCAAATCCAAACTCAGCAGAAGAAAGGAAATAATCGAGATCAGAGCAAACCTAAACAAAATTGAGACAAAAAAAAAAAAATACAAAAGATAAAAGAAACAGAAAGCTGGTTCTTTGAAAAGATAAATAAAATTGATAGACCATTAGCAAGATTAACCAAGAAAAGAGGAAAGTCCAAATCACCTCAATAGGAAATGAAACAGGAAATATTACAACTGACAACACAGAAATACAAAAGATCTTTCAAGGCTACTATGAACACCTCCGTGCACATAAACTAGAAAACCTAGAAGAGATGGATAAATTCCTAGAAAAATATAACCCTCCTAGTTTAAATCAGGAAGAATTATATGCCCTGAAGAGACCAATAACAAGCAGCAAGACTGAAATGGTAATTTTAAAATTACCAACAACAAAAAAAGTCCAGGACCAGATTCACAGTTGAATTCTACTAGACATTCAAAGAAGAATTGGTACCAATCCTATTGGTGCTATTCCACAAGACAGAGAAAGTGGGAAGCCTCCCTAATTCATTCTATGAAGCCAGCATCATCCTAATACCAAAACCAGGAAAGGACATAACCAAAAATGAAAACTACAGACCAATATCCTTGATGAACACAGATGCTAAAATCCTTAACAAAACGCTAGCTAACTTAGACCAAAAACATATCAAAAAGATAATCCACCATGATCAAGTGGGTTTCATACAAGGGGTGCAGGGATGGTTTAACATATGCAAGTCAGTAAATGTGATACACCACATAAACAGACTTAAAAACAAAAATCACATGATCATCTCAATAGATGCAGAAACAGCGTTTGACAAAATCTAGCATAGCTTTATGATTAAGACTCTCAGCAAAATCAACATACCAAGGGACATACCTCAATGTAAAAAAAAAGCTATCCATGACAATCCCACAGTCAACATAATTCTGAATGGGAAAAAGTTGAAAGCATTCCCTCTGAGAACTGGAAAAAGACAAGGATGCCCACTGTCACCACTCCTCTTCAACACAGTATTGGACATAGTATTAGAAGTCCTAGCCAGAGCAATCAGACAAGGGAAAGAAATAAAGCACATCCAAATTAATAAAGAGGAAGTCAAACTGTCACTACTGATGATATGATTGTTTACCTGGAAAACCCTAAAGACTCTTCCGGAAAGCTCCTACGACTGAAAAAAAATTCAGCAAAGTTTCTGGATAGAAGATTAATGTACACAAATCAGTAACTATTCTATACACCAACAGCAATTAAGCAGAGAATCAAATCAAGAACTCAACCCCTTTTACAATAGCCACCAAAAAAAAGAATACTTAGGAAAATACCTAACCAAGGAAGGGAAAGATCTCTACAAGGAAAACTACAAAACACTGCTGAAAGAAATCATAGATGACACAGACAAATGGAAACGCATACCACGTTCATGGATGGGTAGAATCAATATTGTGAAAATTACCACACTGCCAAAAGCAATCTACAAATTTCAATGCAATCCCTATCAAAATACCACCATCATTCTTCACAGAATTAGAAAAAACAATTCTAAAATTCATATGGAGATCAGGCACGGTGGCTCATGCCTGTAATCCCAGCACTTTGGGAGGCCAAGGCAGTAGGACCACATGAGGTCAAGAGTTCAAGACCAGCCTGGCCAACGTGGTGAAACCCCATCTCTACTAAAAATACAAAAATTAGCCAGGTGTGGTGGCATGTGCCTGTAATTCCACCTACTCAGAAGGCTGAGGCAGGAGAATCACTTGAACCTGGAAGATTTGCAGTGAGCCTAAATTGTGCCATTGTACGCTAGTCTGGCCAAAAGAATGAGAACCTGTCTCAGAAAAAAAAATTCAAATTCCTTTCCAAAAAACAGTCTGCATAACCAAGGCAAGACTAAGCAAAAAGAATAAATCTGGAGGCATCACACAGCCTTATTCCAAACCATACTATGAGGCCATAGTCACCAAAACAACATGGTACTGGTATAAAAATAGGCAAATAGACCAATGGAACAGAACAGAGAACCCAGAAATAAACCCAAATACTTACAGTCAACTGATCTTTGACAAAGCAAGCAAAAACACAAAGTGGGGAAAGGACACCCTATTCAACAAATGGTGCTGGGATAATTGGCTAGCCACATGTAGGAGAATGAAACTGGATCCTCATCTCCCACCTTATACAAAAATCAACTCAAGATGGATCAAAGACTTAAATCTAAGACCTGAAACTATTAAAATTCTAGAAACTACAAAAATTTCCAATAACATTGGAAAACACCTTCCAGACATTGGTTTAGGCAAGGACTTCATGACCAAGAACCCAAAAGCAAATGCAATAAAAACAAAGATAAAGAGCTGGGCCATAATTATACCAAAGAGCTCCTGCATGGCAATAGGAACAGTCAGCAGAATAAACAGACAACTCACAGAGTGAGAGAAAATCTTCACAATCTATACATCTGACAAAAGACTAATATCCAGAATCTACGACAAACTCAAACAAACCAGCAAGAAAAAAACAATCCCACGGGCGCCCAAGATGGCCGAATAGGAGCAGCTCCAGCCTCCAGCTCCCAGCATGAGTGACACAGAAGACGGGTGATTTCTGCATTTTCAACTGAGGTACCAGGTTTGTCTCACTGCGGCATGTCAGACAGTCGGTGCTGGTCAGTGGGTGCACCCCAACCAGCGAGAGCTGAAGCAGGGCGAGGCATCGCCTCACCTGGGAAGCGCAAGGGGAAGGGAATTCCTTTTCTTAGCCAAGGGAAACTGAGACACACAACACCTGGGAAATCAGGTAACTCCCCGCCTAATACTGTGCTTTACCAAGGATCTAAGCAAACAGCACACCAGGATATTATATCCCACGCCTGGCCTGGATGGTCCCACGCCCATGGAGCCTCCCTCATTGCTAGCACAGCAGTCTGAGATCTACTTGCAAAGCAGCAGCGAGGCCGTGGGAGGGGTGCCCACCATTGCTGAGGTTTAAGTAGGTAAACAAAGCCACGGGAAGCTCAAACTGAGTGGAGCCCACCTCAGCTCAAGGAGGCCTGCCTACCTCTGTAGACTCCACCTCTGGGGACAGGGCATAACTAAACAAAAACCAGCAGAAACCTCTGTAGATGTAAATGTCCCGGTCTGACAGCTTTGAAGAGAGCAGTGGTTCTCCCAGCACAGAGGTTGAGATCTGAGAATGGACGGACTGCCTGCTCAAGTGGGTCCCTGACCCCTGAGTAGCCTAACTGGGAGACATCCCCCACTAGGTGCAGACTGACACCTCACACCTCACACAGCTGGGTACACCTCTGAGACGAAGCTTCCAGAGCAAGAATCAGATATCAACACTTGCTGTACAGCAATATTCTATCTTCTGCAGTCTCTGCTGCTGATACCCAGGCAAACAGGGTCTGGAGTGGACCTCAAGCAAGCTCCAACAGACCTGCAGCTGACAGTCCTGACTGTTAGAAGGAAAACTAACAGAAAGGACACCCACACCAAAACCCCATCAGTATGTCACCATCATCAAAGACCAAAGGCAGATAAAACCAAAAAGATGAGGGAAAAGCAGTGCAGAAAAGCTGAAAATTCAAAAAATCAGAGTGCATCTCCCCCTCCAAAGGAATGCAGCTCATCGCCAGCAATGGAACAAAGCTGGACAGAGAATGACTTTGATGAGTTGAGAGAAGAAGTCTTCAGTCGATCAAACTTCTCAGAGCTAAAGAAGAAACTATGTACCCAGCACAAAGAAGCTAAAAACCTTGAAAACAGAATGGAAGAATGGATAACTAGAGTAACCAATGCAGAGAAGTCCATAAATCAAACTGATAGAGATGAAAACCATGACACAAGAACTACGTGACAAATGTACAAGCTTCAGTAACCGACTTGATCAACTGGAAGAAAGAGTGTCAGTGACTGAAGATCAAATGAATGAAATGAAGTGAGAGGAGAAATTTAGAGAAAAAAGAGTAAAAAGAAATGAACGAAGCCACCAAGAAATATGGGATTATGTGAAAAGACCCAATCTACATGTGATCGGTGTGCCTGAAAGTGACGGGGAGAATGGAACCAAGTTGGAAAACTTTCTGCAGGATATTATCCAGGAGACCTTCCCCAACCTAGCAAGGCAGGCCAACATTAATATTCAGGAAATACAGAGAATGCCACAAAGATACTCCTCGAAAAGAGCAACTCCAAGACACATAATTCTCAGATTCACCAAAGTTGAAATGAAGGAAAACATGTTAAGGGCAGCCAGAGAGAAACGTCGGGTTACCCACAAAGGGAAGCCCATCAGACTAACAGCAGATCTCTCGGCAGAAACTCTCCAAGCCAGAAGAGAGTGAGGGCCAATATTCAACATTCTTAAAGAAAAGAATTTTCAACCCAGAATTTCATATCCAGCCAAACTAAGTTTCATAAGTGAAGGAGAAATTAAACCCTTAACAGACAAGCAAATGCTTAGACATTTTGTCACCACCAGGCCTGCCCTACAAGAAATCTTGAAGGAAGCCCTAAACATGGAAAGGAACAACCACTACTGGCCATTGCAGAAACATGTCAAAATGTAAAGACTATCGATGCTAGGAAGAAACTGCATCAACTAACGAGCAAAATAACCAGCTAATATCATGATGACAGGATCATGATGACAGGACCAAGTTCACACATAACAATATTAACCTTAGGTGTAAATGGACTAAATGGTCCAATTAAAAGACATAGACTGGCAAACTGGATAAAGAGTCAAGACCCGTCAGTTTGCTGTATTCAGGAGATCCATCTCACATGCAGAGACACACATAGGCTCAAAAGAAAGGGATGGAGGAAGATCTACCAAGCAAATGGAAAACAAAAAAAAGGCAGGGGTTGCAATCCTAGTCTCTGATAAAACAGACATTAAACTAACAAAGATCAAAAGAGACAAAGAAGGCCACTACATAATGGTAAAGGGATCAATTCAACAAGAAGAGCTAACTATCCTAAATATATATGCACCCAATACAGGAGCACCCAGATTCATAAAACAAGTCCTTAGAGACTTACAAAGAGACTTAGACTCCTGTACTATAATAATGGGAGACTTTAACACCCCACTGTCAACATTCGACAAATCAACAAGACAGAAAGTTAACAAGGATCTCCAGGAATTTAACTCAACTCTGCACCAAGTGGACCTAATAGACATCCACAGAACTCTCCACCCCAAATCAACAGAATATACATTCTTCTCAGCACCACATTGCACTTATTCCAGAATATACATTCTTCTCAGCACCACATCGCACTGATTCCAAAATTGACCACATAGTTGGAAGTAAAGCACTCCTCAGCAAATGTAAAAGAACAGAAATTATAACAAACTGTCTCTCAGAACACAGTGCAATCAAACTAGAACTCAGGGCTAAGAAACTCAATCAAAACCGCTCAACTACATGGAAACTGAACAACCTGCTCCTGAACAACTACTGGGTACATAACGAAATGAAGGCAGAAATAAAGATGTTCTTTGAAACCAATGAGAACAAAGATATGACACACCAGAATCTCTGGGACACATTTAAAGCAGTGTGTAGAGGGAAATTTATAGAACTAAATGTCCACAAGTGAAAGCAGGAAAGATCTAAAATTGACACCCTAACATCACAATTAAAAGAACTAGAGAAGCAAGAGCAAACACAGTCAAAAGCTAGCAGAAGGCAAGAAATAACTAAGATCGGAGCAGAACTGAAGGAGATAGAGACACAAAAAACCCTCCAAAAAATCAATGAATCCAGGAGCCAGATTTTTGAAAAGATCAACAAAATTGATAGACCACTAGCAAGACTAATAAAGAAGAAAAGAGAGAAGAACCAAACAGACACAATAAAATATGATAAAGGGGATATCACCACCAATCCCACGGAAAAACAAACTACCATCAGAGAATACTATAAACACCTCTATGCAAATAAACTAGAAAACCTAGAAGAAATGGATAAATTCCTGGACACATACACTCTCCCAAGACTAAATCAGGAAGAAGTTGAATCCCTGAATAGACCAATAGCAGGCTCTGAAATTGAGGCAATAATTAATAGCCTACTAACCAAAAAAGTCCAGGACCTGAGGGATTCACAGCCAAATTCTACCAGAGGTACAAGGAGGAGTTGGTACCATTCCTTCTGAAATTATTCCAATCAATAGAAAAAGAGAATCCTCCCTGACTCATTTTACGAGTCCAACATCATCCTGATACCAAAGCCTGGCAGAGACACAACAAAAAAAGAGAATTTTAGACCAATATTCCTGATGAACATCGATGCAAAAATTCTCAATAAAATACTGGCAAACTGAATCCAGCAGCACATCAAAAAGCTTATCCACCATGATCAAGTGGGCTTCATCCCTGGGATGCAAGGCTGGTTCAACATACGCAAATCAGTAAACGTAAATCCAGCATATAAACAGAACCAAAGACAAAATCCACATGATTATCTCAATAGATGCAGAAAACGCCTTTGACAAAATTCAACAGCCCTTCATGCTAAAAACTCTCAATAAATTCAGTATTAATGGAACATATCTCAAAGTAATAAGAGCTTTATATGACAAACCCCCAGCCAATATCATACTGAATGGGCAAAAACTGGAAGCATTCCCTTTGAAAACTGGCACAAGACAGAGATACACCCTCTCACCACTCCTATTCAACATAGTGTTGGAAGTTCTGGCTAGGGCAATCAGGCAAGAGAAAGAAATAAAGGGTATTCAGTTAGGAAAAGAAGAAGTCAAATTGTCCCTGTTTGCAGATGACATGATTCTCTATTTAGAAAATCCCATCATCTCAGCCCAAAAGCTCCTTAAGCTGATAAGCAACTTCAGCAAAGTCTTAGGATACAAAATCAATGTGCAAAAATCACAGGCATTCTTATACACCAATAATGGACAAACAGAGAGCCAAATCATGAATGAACTCCCATTAACAATTGCTTCAAAGATAATAAAATACCTAGGAATCCAACTTACAAGGGATGTGAAGGACTTCTTCAAGGAGAACTACAAACCACTGCTCAGTGAAATAAAAGAGGACACAAACAAATGGAAGAACATACCATGTTCATGGATAGGAAGAATCAATATCATGAAAATGGCCATACTGCCCAAGGTAATTTATAGATTCAATGCCATCGCCATTAAGCTACCAATGACTTTCTTCACAGAATCGGAAAAAAATGCTTTAAAGTTCATATGGAACCAAAAAAGAGCCCGCATTGCCAAGACAATCCTAAGCCAAAGGAACAAAGCTGAAGGCATCACGCTACCTGACTTCAAACTATACTACAAGGCTACAGTAATGAAAACAGCATGGTACTGGTACCAAAACAGAGATATAGACCAATGGAACAGAACAGAGCCCTCAGAAATAATATCACACATCTGCAGCTGACTGATCTTTGACAAACCTGACAAAAGCAAGAGATGGGGAAAAGATTCCCTATTTAATAAATGATTCTGGGAAAATTGGCTAACCATAAGTAGAAAGCTGATACTGGATCCTTTCCTTACTCCTTATATGAAAATTAATTCAAGATGGATTAGAGACTTAAATGTTAGACCTAAAACCATAAAAAACCCTAGAAGAAAAACTAGGTAACACCATTCAGGACATAGGCATGGGCAAGGACTTCAGGTCTAAAACAGCAAAGTAATGGCAACAAAAACCAAAATTGACAAATGGGATCTAATTAAACTAAAGAGCTTCTGCACAGCAAAAGAAACTACCATCAGTGAACAGGCAACCTACAGAATGGGAGAACACTTTTGCAATCTATTCATCTGACAAAGGGCTAATATCCAGAACCCAGAACCTACAAAGAACTCAAACAAATTTACAAGAAAAAAACAAACAACCCCATCAAAAAGTGGGCAAAGGATATGAACAGACACTTCTCAAAAGAAGACATTCATACAGCCGACAGACATATGAAAAAATGCTCATGATCACTCGCCACCAGAGAAACGCAAATCAAAACCACAATGAGATACCATCTCACACCAGTTAGAATGGCAATCATTAAAAAGTCAGGAAACAACAGGTACTGGAGAGGATGTAGAGAAATAGGAACACTTTTACACTGTTAGTGGGACTGGAAACTAGTTCAACCATTGTGGAAAACAGTGTGTGATTCCTCAAAGATCTAGAACTAAAAATACCATTTCACCCAACCATCCCATTACTGGGGATATACCCAAAGGATTATAAATCATGCTGCTATAAAGACACATGCACATGTATGTTTATTGTGGCACTGTTCACAATAGCAAAGACTTGGAATCAACCCAAACGTCCATCAGTGACAGACTGGATTAAGAAAATGTGGCACATATACACCACGGAATACTATGCAGCCATAAAAAAGGATGAGTTTGTGTCCTTTGTAGGGACATGGATGCAGCTGGAAACCATCATTCTCAGCAAACTATCACAAGAACAGAAAACCAAACACCGCATGTTCTCACTCATAGGTGGGAATTGAACAAGGAGATCACTTGGACACAGGAAGGGGAACATCACACACCGGGGCCTATTGTGGGGTTGGGGGAGGGGGAAGGCATAGCATTAGCAGACATACCTAATGTAAATGACAAGTTAATGGGGCAGCACACCAACATGGCACATGTATACATATCTAACAAACCTGCACGTTGTGCACAGGTACCCTAGAACTTAAAGTATAATTTTTAAAAAAAGAAAAAAGAAAAAAAAATCCCATCAAAAAGTGGGCTAAGGACATGAATAGACAGTTCTCAAAAGAAGATATCAAATGGCCAAAATACATTTAAAAATGCTCAACATCACTAATGATTAGGGAAATGCAAATCAAAACCACAGTGCAATACCACCTTACCCCTGCAAGAATGGCCATAAACAAAAAATCAAAAAACAGTAGATGTTGGTGTGGATGCAGTGATCAGGGAACACTCCTACACTGCTGGTGGGAATGTACACTAGTACAGCCGCTATGGAAAACAGTGCGGAGATTCCATAAAGAACTAAAAGTAGAACTGCTGTTTGATCCTGCAATCCCACTACTGGGTATCTACCCAGAGGAAAAGAAGTCAGTATACGAAAAAGATACTTGCACACTCATGTTTATAGCACTACAATTTGCAGCTGCAAACTTGTGGAACCAACCCAAATGTCCATTAATCAACAAGTGGATAAAGAAACTGTAGTATGTATATATGATGGAATACTACACAGCCACAAAAAGGAATGAATCAATGGCATTCACAGCAACCTGGATGAGATTGGAGACTATTATTCTAAGTGACGTAACTCAGGAATGGAAAACCAAACATCTTATGTTCTTACTGACATGTGGGAGCTAAGCTATGAGGATGCAAAGGCATAAGAATGATACAATAGACTTTGGGAACTTGGGGGTAAGGGTGAGAGAGGAATGAGGGATAAAAGACTACAAATATGGTGCAGCGTATACTGCTCGGATGATGGATGCACCAAAATCTCACAAATCACCACTAAAGAACTTATTCATGTAACCAAATACCACCTGTATTCAAATAACCTATAGAAAAATAAAAATTAAAAGAATTAAGAATCAAAAAAAATTTTAAAAACAGTAAGTAGAAGGGAGGCATGTGAAGGAAGTTATGGGTATGAGGATGTATTTTTGGTAAGGAAGGTTAAAAAGAAAAGAGAATAATTTTTAAAAAAGGAAGAATCTTGTGTGATAAATTTTTGTCATAAAGTAAAATGACTGCTTACTTGAAAAAAGGAGGTATCAAACAAAGCAGAATGTCTCAACATGTCATAAAATATCTCAGTAAGTCATAATAAGGTCTGTAAATAATGAATTTATGAAAGGAATTTTGCGTGTGATCAAGATGGCTATGATTAGAAGGGAATTATTTATAAGTCTAAAGACTGAGCTTTGCTATTAAAAATACACTAATATAAAACTAAAGATTTGGTTTCCTGTGTTAGAACAACAAGGTTATCTTGAAGTATTGATCTGTTCTTAAAACTACAAGAAGTTTTTATTCTTAATCCTAAAATCTCTTCTTTAACAGACCATTTCTATTGCTTCCTGGGATCCATTTAGTTTCCCTAGTTTCAGATTGGAAATGATGTCCTCTTCATGTAAAATGGGAATTTCATTTCTTGACACAGACTTTTCCACTAAAGCTTCTCAGATTTAGATTTCAGAAGTCCAACTTCTGTTGTATCTCACAGCACATGATTTATAGATCATGTCTATAAATACAGATTTATCCATCAGTGCCTTCAGCTCTTCCTCCCCATCAGATGGCCTGGGGTGATAACTCTCTCTTTCAACTTTTTTATCAACTCCTATCACATTTTTTCTCCCATTATAACTTGGCTGTCATGGCTTGATGCTGAAATATTTAATCTGAAAGTCTAGAAAACAAATTTCTCTCCAGTATAATTCCAGTATAATTGAATTGTCCCATCTAACCAGGAAACTTCTCATGCTCTTGCTTTTCCTGTGTGTTCCCCTGCTCAGGTACTAGTTATCTTGTTTACATTTCTCTACTAAGAGTTCACACTTACAGCCTTGGACACACTCTTTCTCTGCCCAATTAAACTCAGTGTTTTTTTCATCAGGTTTGACTGCCAGTTGATCTACATGGGCTTCCCATGAGGGGCACAATCACACTGCAGGGGGCGTTTCTTTAACTTTTGCATAAGTGGCCTAAAAAAACAAAGATTTTGTATTTTACTAGTATAATTTTTTGTGTTGTCTTTATGAGGTTTTTGGTTACTTAGGAAACTTGAGCTTTGAAGAAGTTAGGTCCTTTTAATCCATGTAACTTTCTATATTACTTTTAAAGTCTTTTGATGATCACTGGTTAAATACATGGCCATATTTAATAGTGACCTGTGATTCTGCTTTCATCAACCATGTTGAACCTGCTGACATCTTTGGCAGGCTTCCCCAGGATCACAATTCTAAAGTAAGTCTTTTTTATCTAGAAATGACTTAGAGATTTTACAGTTAGACCCCTGGAAAGCCTCAAATAATTTATCTCTCATCCCATAGAGAAAATAAATGATTAGGCTTATATGGTAATTTATATGGGAAACATTGTCAAATCATAAGTGATATTAGATCTTCTTTCAGATACATTTATGGGTATGCTATTGACATGACGTTTCAAAAATTATATAAATTCATGTAAGTCTATAATGTTATCAGCCATAATTTTGGTTATGCTACATCTTCTTTAAAGCTATATTTGTATGGAGATGTTATTGATGTGTGTATTCTAAAGATTATGTGAAATTTATAAAACCCTGATGATTCTGATGTGATGCTATCAGTCACAGTCATGATTGTTTGTTACCTTAACATGCTATAGTAATGTTTAAAAAGTAAATTTCCTTATCAATTGCTGATTATAATGAATTTGCATCAGCTGTTTGACCATGACTGTTTTGTTTTTGTGACCCAGAGTTATTGTTTAGATTTTTCTCCAAGAGCATTTGTCATCAGCTATTGTCCAAAATGGCTTTCCATGGAAGAGACGCAAACAGGAACTCTTCAATACAGTTTCCTGATAAAAGATCAATGGACTCAATAAAAAATTTTCACAACTCTAATAAGACACTGAGAAACTCAAAAACCTCTGATCAAGCTCAAGCAGAAAAACTAACTTCATGATACTGAAGAGCTGATGAGGGGAATATTTTCATGAATTTTATTTTAAGCATTATCGGTTCTTTAGTTAAATGTTTTGTATGCCAACCACTGCTCATGCTCTTGGCGAGCTTATCAATATTGTGGTTTCCAACAGCATCTGTTCATCATTTCAACAGATATCTGTCCCTAAGTGTGGACTTTTATGCCATGCGTTGGCACTGGCAGTCAGCTGTGTGCCTCCTACTCAAGACATCCAAAACTGAAGGGGGGTAGTCGGCTAAGTCAGGCCCCAAAAGTTCCTCATCCAGATTCCCAGAACCGTGACTCTGAGATCTTATATGGCAAAAGGGACTTTGCAGATGAGATTAAGTGAATGATCTTGAGATGAGGAGAGGAGCCTGGGTTATGTGGGTGGCTCCGAATGTGATCACAGGTGTCATGTGAGGGAGGCAGAGGGAGACGTGAGACGAAGGAGAAAGTGCTATGACTCCAAAGCCAGAGGCTCCTGCTGATCCTCCGGCCCCACCCCCACCCCACAGACCATGTGGTCTTTTCAAAACATGAATCTGTCAGGGCAGCCCATTCAAACCCACAGAGACATTCCCACTGCACCAAGAACAAAGTCAGAACTCTCAGGCCTGACCCACTGCCCTTGGCCAGCCTGGATTCCCAGTGCCCGCAGGCCTGGTCCTGGCCTCAGAGTGTAACAGGCTCCCACCCACCACCCATCTGCATGGCGGGCGCCTTGCCATCGCCTCCCCTCTGAGAGCACAGACAGCCACAGCTGGCCTCCGTGTGAAAGGATGAACGGTCAGGCCGGGCGAGGGCTCTCAGAGCCTGCTGGCCAACGGAGGGAGCAGCTCAGGCCTCTGCCACGAAGCCCCCCAGGTGTGATCACAGTCGCCGCCCAGCTGTCCCCAAGGAGGCAGCTCCTGGCTTTTCCCCTGGGCCTTGAATCTGCAGGGAGCCCCATCCACAGGCCCCTGGGAGGCGGGAAGACATCTCGGGCTCCAAAGCCAGTCACCTGTGATTCCCCTGAGGACGGTGAGACCCCAATCTGACGGTGTAGGGCAGATGGTCTGTATGTGAGCTTTGTTTCTCTCTAACAATCATACCTAGGAAATGCCCTAAAGTGAACGACGCGACGTACTTTGTCCCCAGCAAACTCCCCACCCTGCGCCTGTTTCTAGTGCCGGGGCTGGTCCAGCACAGCCTGTGCATTTGCCCGAATGTCTACAGCCCCGGCCCTCAGCCGCACTGTGTTGTTTTCATGCACCTTCATCCAACAGACTTGCTCCGACAGAGTGATTCAGGGAGCTGCCCTCCAGCACCACTTCCCCTTTTCATGTTACATAAATGTCCGCTGAGTCCTGACCAACTACAGAAATCTGTCTGCTGGGGGCATGTGACGGCCCCAGGTGGCCCAGGGCCCCTACAGGAATGTGTTTACAGCGTTCCCATCACTGAAGCCACAGTCATAACTCAGCCTCGTGACATGGGCCAGGGCCCTCGCCCTGCATGCTCTGCAGCTCAGCCGTGTCGCCGCAGCCTGCTGGGCCTGGACGCCACCCTCTGAGGGGGCACTCGGGGCAGAAACATCTGTTTCCAGCTGGTAACAAACAGGACATGTGTGCCTCGCACACCTAAATCAATGCTTGACAAGCCTGGCCTGATCTCGGGGCGCTCAGCACCAGCCACCTGCCTGGGCCCAGCCGATCTGCTCTCCCTTGGTATTCTGAAGGAAGGGTCTGAGCCCTTTCTGCCCCCCTAGACTTGTGGACAGAGGCCCCCCAAGACCTGAACAGAAATCAGGCCATAGTCTCCAGCCCCAAAGAGCTTCCAGAGGCCTGCACCTCTCCTCTCCAGCCGAGGCCCTGATGTCTGTGGCTGTGGCCACAGCCGGCTCTGTACTTGTCAAGTTTATTCTAGAAAACATTGGTTTGGACAAGACCTCAAAAAAAAATTGGGGAAATGAAAGAGAAAAGAGAAAGGATTTCTGCTCTCATTGTAAGGACAAAAAGCAATTAAGGACCAGCACTGAAACAGATCAATAATCAGACCAGAAAAAAATATGGCAAAATATCTATTTTCTCTCAAGGAGAAAAAGTGTCTTCTCAGAATGAGGCTAAGGCCAGGAACAGTGAAAAGTAAGACTGATGAATTTGCCCACAGGGAAAAAAGTAAAGTGACTCTAAGGACAAAGCCTGGGCAAACAAACCAAACACCACAGGAAAGAAAGTGACCAAAGTATCTAACATCAGAAAGAGTCTCTATTCACATGAGTTCCAGAGAGACAGAACCCACAGGATGTGGATGTGGATATTGACAGAAACAGGAATCAACAGACACAGGCTATGGCCACAGGTATGGATAGAGGGAGAGATGCGAGAGAGAGATTTTCAGGAATTGGCTCACACAATTGTGGAGACGAATGTCCAAAATCTGCAGGGCAAACCAGCAGGCTGGAGACCCAGAGAAGAGCTGAGGCTGCTGCTCCCGTCCAAAGTTCAGCCTGCTGGCAGAACTCCCTCCTCCTTGGGGACTGTCGTCTCTTTTCTCTTAAGGCCTCCAACTGCCTGGATAAAACCCACCCACGTGATGGATGATGATCTGCCTTACGCCAAGTCCACTGGTTGAAATGTTAATAACATCTAAAAATTACCTGCACTGTCTGGACTGGTGCTTGGCCAAATATCTGGGTACTACAGCCTGCCCAAGTTAACACCTAAAATTAACTATCACGGAGTCCAGGTAAATCAATGTAAAAAAAAAAAAAAAAATGATGAATGACACAAACTCGACCTTGAAGAAGTTTTCAGTGGAATGTAAGGAAGAGGAGTTCACTTTAGCAAGCTGCAGACACAAAGAGCAATAGAACACATGGAGATTATTAAAAGTCACAAATCATCAATGGAAAGCAACTTACAATATGATGTTCATTGAACACTCACTGTGTGCCAGGCAAGAGCTAAGGTGGACACATGCAGTGTGCCTGCACTGCAGCACTAAGATCCTGGTGGGGAATGGATAATACAATTAAAAACAAATCACAAAGAAAACAGAAGAGGAAAAAAAGCAATTAAGAACAAATAAATGCTCCATAAAGGACAACAGTGCAAGGTGAGGGTGTGGCCATCGATGCCAGGCATCCAGAATGTGTCCTTGGCGACATGAACCACTGGGAGGTGCATCCCAGGCAGACGGAGCAGGAGGGGAAGGGTCCGGGCCAGAAACGTGCTTGCCAAGTTCAAGAGCGGTGGCAAGGCCAGTGGGCTTGGGAGGGAGTGGGCTGGAAGCACATTCCGGAGGCCAGACTGCACGGGAACGGACCGGCCCGATTCTAGCCTCGGACTTCACTCTATGGTGACAGATCCTCAGAGGGACTTGGGGAGGGGTTGTGTGTTTTCCTGGGAGCCACAGGAAAGTGAGTGGCACTGGGCTGAGGAGGGGAGTCACAGGGCCCACCAGTGTCTATGCAGGGTCCCAGTGGAAGAGCAGAAAAAATCCAGAAGAATATACAAAAGTATTCAAAAGTAATTCAAAATAACAAAAATCCAAAATATACAATAATTTAAATGCTATTACTTCAAATAGTACTACAAATAATAAAAAATATATTCTTAAATATAATAGATCACTGGCTATAATGCCAATGTACAGAAATCCGTTTTATTTCTATAGAACAGCAACAAACAGAAAATGTGATTATTATAAAGATGGCAGATGTCTGCTTCTATTAAGGGCATACAGGGAACTCGGACCAGTTAGCAAATCTGAAAGAAATACTTTAAAAATCTGTGTGAGGATAATGGAGAGATACCAAAGTGGTGAATAATAGCCACCAAAGTAGCTGTCATTTTCGGCCACTCCCCCCTAAGCCCCTCCCTGAAAGCATTTGCTGATTCTGGGATTGTTAGCGAGAAGCTGAGCAGAAATCCTGACAATCTTAGAGTTAGGGAGAAAAAACTCAGAAGCCAGGACTCACCAGGAGAAAGGCACTTGGAAACTCCATGTATTTTGGATTAGAAACCCATAGACTTTCCTCATGGGAGTAAAGATGAAGGAAATCATCCCTCACATGAACTGCAACCAGAGGCACGTCATCCAGGTCCTTAGAAAAGCTCTATCTAGACTGTACTATCTAGACTGGTGCTTGGCCAAATATCCTCTACCACTGGGTTAAGTTGACCTCAGATTTTGAATTCCACCAGGAACAAGCCAGAAGCATATGAAAATCATCTCTGGAAAACTGTAACATCACTTTAGGCTCAATTGCTCAACCCAATACTTCTGAATACAATATCCAGCACACAATCACAAAGAACCACACATACAAGGAGATGAAGCAACATGAGGAAGAACAACAAAAACGGAAGATCAACAGGGACTCCAGACCTCAGCGATGGGAATTATCAAATGAAGACTTTCCTAATATTTTTTATTTCAGTAGCTTTGGGGATACAAGTAGTTTTTGGTTACATGGATGAATTATATAGTGGTGAATTCTGAGATTTCAGGGAACCCATCATCCAAGTAGTGTATACTATACCAAATATATAGTTTTTTATCCCTCACCTCCCCCACCCACCCTCATCCTGTAAAAGGCCAGGCATGGTGGCTCACACTTGTAATCCCAGTACTTCAGGAGGCAGGAGGTTTGGGACCAGCCTCGGCAACATGGCAAGACCCTATCTCTACAAAAAATGTTTAATAATTACCCAAGCATAGTGATACACATCTGTAGCCCCCACTATCTGAGAGGTTGAAGTGGGATGATCGCTTGAGCCAGAAGTTTGGGGCTACAGGGAGCTGTGACTGAATCACTGCACTCCAGCCTGGGTGACAGAGTGTGGCCCTGTCTCCTGAAAAAAATAAAAATAAGTAAAATTTTAAAACTAATAAAATAACAGTGCTACTAGGTTTGAAGAATTTAAACACAATCTGAAAATTTCATCATAAATTGAAAACTGTAAAACACACATAACAGATCTTTTTTAATTTAGAATTTTAGAACAGAAGTGTACAATTAAGAGCTCACATGATGGGTTTAAGAGTAGACTTAACACAGCTGAAGAAAGAATTAGTGAACCAGAAGCTGGATCAGAAGAAAATATCTAGAATGAAGGCTAGACAAAAACACAAGCATGGAACTGGAGGGTTAAAAGAAGAGTGTGTCCACTGGTAAGGTCTAACATATAGGTTGTTAGAGTCCCAGAAGGAAAATGAGACAGAAAAGAAGAAACATTTTTAAAGAGGCAATTGCAGAAATCTTTCTAAACTTAAGGAAATAGCCACCCCATCATTCATACAGAATAAAATACGTAGAAAATCTCACCTGGGCCTGGCATGGTGGTTCATGCCTGCAATCTCAGCACTCTGGGAGGCTGAGGCAGGCCTATCACTTGAGGACAAGAGCTTCGGACCAACCTGGCCAACATGGTGAAACCCTGTCTCTAGTAAAAATACAAAAATTAGCCTGGTGTGGTGGTGCTCACCTGTAATTCCAGCTGCTTGGGAAGCTGAGGCAGGAGAATCTCTTGAACTCAGGAGGTGGAGGTTGCAGTGAGCCAAGATCACACCCCTGTATTCCAGCCTGGGTGACAGCAAGACTCTGAAGAAAAGAAGGAAAAAAAGAAAAGGAAAGGAAAGGAAAGAAAAGGAAAGGAAAGTACATCCATCCATAACATTATAAAACTCCTGAATACTGAAGAAAAAAAAAAAGAGGCTATCTTAAAAGTAGCCAAGGGCAGGGAAGCTCACAGTAGCTTTAAAGGAGGACCAGTGAGGCTGGCAGCTAATGTCATAACAGAAACAAAGAGAATGAGATGCTATCTTTACAGTGCTAAAAGAAATACCTGCTAAGCCAGACACACTATCTTTTGAAAATAAAGATGACTTTTATTTTTCTCTTCTTTTCAGTTTTCATTCCCTAGGGCTATCCTAACAAGGACCATAAAGAACAGAAGTGTATTCTTGCACAGCTCTGGAAGCTGGAAGTCTAAACTCAAAGTGTCAGAAGGGCTGGGCTCTCTCTAAAGCCTGTAGGGTAGGATCCTTTCTTGCCCCTTCTAGCTTCTTTTTTTAAATTTCTAAAAACAACTGTATTGCTAAGAACCATGATTATTACTTAAAATAGATTTTCAGTTACTGACATAAAATATGTTGCTTTTGGGAACACATAGACACACAGAGGGGAGCGACACACACTGGGGCCTATTGGAGGGTGGAGGCCGGGAGGAAGGAGAGGGTCCGGAAAAACAACTAAGGGGCACTAGGCTTAATACTTGGGTGATTAAATCATCTGTACGACAGACTCCCATGGCACACGTTTACCTGTGTAACAAACCTGCATATGTACCCCTGAACTCAAAATAAAAGGTTTTTTAAAAAATGTTCTTTGTGCTTCTAAAAATGTCTGAATGATCCTATATGCATTTTTTTTCTTATTTGTCCCTTATGCATAGCTTATAGATTTAAAAGTACAATGTTGCTTGTTTTGTATGCACCTTGGCGGATCTAATAATTTACAAATAGGACATAGGCATGCTGATACAGCCAGCAGTCAATTGCTCCTTCTGACAGCAGGGTCCAAATATACAACAAGCAATGCGTACAAGTAGAGAGACATAGACGATTTTTTTTTTTTTTTTTTTGAGATGGAATTTCGCTCTTCTTGCCCAAGCTGGAGTGCAATGGCCTGATCTCAGCTCACTGCAACCTCCATCTCCTGGGTTCAAGTGATTCTCCTGCCTCAGCCTCTTGAGTAGCTGGGATTTACAGGCATGCACCACCACGCCTGGCTAATTTTGTATTTTTAGTAAAGATGGGGTTTCACCATGTTAGTCAGGCTGGTCTCGAACTCTGGACCTCAGATGATCCGCCCGCCTTGGCCTCCCAAAGTGCTGGGATTACAGGCGTGAGCCAACGCACCTTGAACAAAGTTTTAGGTCATCTGTGATTCACAAATGACAGGCTTCAAGAAGCTCTGGAACATGCCAAACAAGGCACTGTGGGGTAGTTTGGCTCCCTGTGACCTAAGAGAGGAAAATCCGTTGTCTTTGGGAACATTACACAATTCAGGTAACATATGTGCATATTCTCAAGGCAAATTTCAGGTCCTCATACTCAGTAAATCAACACGAGAGCAGCATTCGCAGAGAATATTCAAAGAGACAGAAGCTTCTCCATACCTGACGTGATGGAGAGACCACTGGATGACTGGACACTGAGATGCGTAGTTGACAGTCTTGTCTCTGAAACACATGATTTGAGTTTTGAGATTAGACACTTGTTTTCCTCCAACATCAGTTTATTTCATCAGTAAAACAGTAATAATAATGCTACTGATACCTAGCAGCCCTCACTCTCAGGGCCTCCTCCACCTCAGCGTCTACTCTGGCTGCGCTTGAGGGGCCCTTCAGCCTGCCGCTGCACCGTGGGAGCCCCTCTCTGGGCTAGCTGAGGCCGGAGCCCCCTCCCTCTGCTTGTCGGGAGGTGTGGATGGAGAAGCCCAGGCGGGAATCCGGGCTGCGCCCTGCTCGCTCGCGGGCCAATGTGAGTTCCCGCGGGCGCGGGCTCCGCCTCTGGCTCGGTGGGCACCGCACACGGAGCCGCGGGCCAGCATCGCCTGCCCAGAGCAGTGAGGGGCTTAGCACCCGGGCCAGCAGCTGCGGGGGTTGTGCTGGGTCCCCCAGCAGTGCCGATCTGCCAGCGCTGCACTCAAATTCTCGTGGGGTTTGGCTGCCTCCCGGTGGGGCAGGGCTCCAAATCTACAGCCCGCCATGTCTGAACTCCTCCCCCTGCGGTGCGCTCCTCCGCGGCCTGAGCCTCCCAACAGGCGCGGCACCCTGCTCCGTGGCACCCGGTCCTATCCACAGCCCAAGGGCTAAAGAGTGCAGGCGTGGCTCCAGACTAGCAGGCAGCTCTGCCTGCAGCCCCCGTGCGGGATCCATTCGGTGAAAGGGTTCCTGAACTGGGTGGGGACTTGGAGAACTTTTACATCTAGCTGGAGGATCGTATATACACCAATCAGCTCAAGGATTGTAAATGCAACAATCAGTACTCTGTGTCTAACTCAGGGTTTGTAAATACACCAATCAGCACTCAGTGTCTAGCTCAGGGTTTGTGAATACACCAATTGGTACTCTGTGTCTAGCTCAAGGTTTGTAAATACACCAATTGGTACTCTGTGTCTAGCTAACCTAGTGGAGACTTGCAGGACTAGCACTCTGTGACTCTGTGTCTAGCTTGAGGATTGTAAATGCACCAATCAGCACTGCGTCTAACTCAAGGTTTGTAAATACACCAATCAGTACTCTGTGTATAGCTCAAAGTTTGTAAATGCACCAATTGGTACTCTGTATCTAGCTAACTCTGTATCTAGCTAACTAGCGCTCTGTGACTCTGTGTCTAGCTCAATGATTGTAAATGTACCAATCAGCACTCTGTCAAATCGGACCAATCAGCTCTCTGCAAAATGGGCCAATCAACAGGATGTAGGTGGGGCCAGATAAAGGAATAAATGCAGGCTGCAGGAGCCAGCAGTGGTAACCAGCTGGGGTTCACTTCCACACTGTGGAAGCTTAGTTTTTTTGCTCTTTGCAGTAAATCTTGCTGCTGCTCACTCTTTGGGTCCATTCTACCTTTATGAGCTGTAACACTCCCTGTGAAGGTCTGCAGCTTCACTCCTGAAACCACTGAGACCACGAATCCACCGGGAAGAATGGACAACTCCACAGGCGCGCTGCCTTTAAAAACTGTAACACTCACCACGAAGGTCTGCAGCTTCATTCCTGACAGTGAGACCACGAACCCACCAGAAGGAAGAAGCTCCAGACACATCTAAATGTGTGAAGGAACAAACTCCGGACACCCCATCTTTAGGAACTGTAACACTCACCTTGAGGGTCCGCGGCTTCATTCTTGAAGTCAGTGAGACCAAGAACCCACCAATTCCGGACAGACTATGACTACACCAACATCATTAGGAAGATCACTTTAAATGGTGTATATAAAAGGCTATGTCAACTTTAAAGCCAGTACCCAATATACACTCATAGAGATCAGCGTATTACAGAAAAATAGTATTTCTTTTGTGGTCAAGCATAACTGGATTCTAATCCCAATTCTACTAATTGCTCCCTTATTTTTTGTGTGCTGTGATAATCAATGTTTTTATCATTAGAATCTTGATAATATTTAGCTCACCATGTTTTTCTGGAAATCATATGAGATAACATGCAAAGGACTTAGTGCAGCACCAAATGTGACTCTTCCAGCTCCTGTGGTTGTCGACTGACCTGGGTGCTCCTGGGCCTGAAGACGCATCGCTCTAGCCTCTGTCTCTGCCTTCACGCAGTGTTCTCCCTATATCTGTGTCTCAATGTTTCTCTTCTTATAATGGCACTGACCATAGTGGATCTAGGACCCACTCTACCATAGAGTGGCCTCATGTTACCTTGATTACATCTGCCAAGTCCCTCTTTCCAAATAAGGCCACATTCCCAAGTTCTGGGAGGACATAAATTTGGGGGTGACTCTATTCAACTCAGTATACTCTCTCTTCCTGAGAAGAGCAGTTTGGACTCAAAGCTGTTCAGTGGGCAGTTCAAGGGTGGGGAGGTGTCTGCATGGTGGGGGTGGGAGGAGAGATGCAGGGGCCCAGGGTGGGAAGCCAGTGTGGAGTCCAGGCTCGGAGCACCCACAGGAGCAGGAGTGGGCAGCCTGATGTGGAAAGTCAGATCTTAATCGGGGTGAGAAGGGTTCCAGATGGGGAGGGAGGGCAGACTAGAATGGAGGGGGAGCCAGAATGGCACAGGGGAAGAGAATACTGGCAGAGAGGGCAGATTGGTCACACAAGGGGATTGGTCAAGTAAGTAAATATACTGAAAAGAATAGAAAAGAGAGAAGATAGTTCCAGATACTAAAAGGGAGGATGGTTTGGATCTGTGTCCCCACCCAAATCTCATGTCGAATTGTAATCCCCGGTGTTGGAGGTGGGGCCTGGTGGGAGGTGGTTGGATCATGGGGGCAGGTTCTCATGAATGGTTTGGCACCATCCCCGTAGTGCTGTTTTCCTTAGAGTCCTCCTGAGATCTGGCTGTTTAAAAGCACATGGCACCTCCCTGGTCTCTTTTTCTCCTGCTCTGGGCATGTTTAAGACGTGCCTGCTTCCCTTCACCTTCAACCATGATTTTAAGTTGCCTGAGGCCTCCCCAAAAGCCAGGCAGAAGCTACTATGCATCCTGGATAGCTTGCAGAACCGTGAGTCAATTAAACTTCTTTTCTTTATAAATTACCCAGTCTCACGTATTTATTTATAGCAGTTCAAGAACAGACTACAGAGAGAAACTGGAATGAATCCTATGGTACTGGAATGGAATTTGATCCAGTTTGAATACATGGTTTCTAACATAAATAGCCATTATACAGGAGCTGTCCTGATTTGTAGAAAACACACTAAAATATTCATGAAGGAGGAGGTGTCAGGTCAGAAAAATACTCTCTTGAATGACTCAGATAAAAATTCTTTGTACTTTTCTTGCAACTTCCAATTTTTGGATGAAGCTAAAGAAATATTCAGACAAAACAGAACATTTGTTGCCAGAAAACACACACTAAAGGAACTACTTAAAGATAGGATTAAGAAAGAAGGAAAATGATCCCAGAGGAAACCTCAGAGATGAAAAAAAGAATTGAAGAGTGTAAAGTACACAGGTGAGTACATTTTAAGAGTTATTAACTAATAATGATGAGGTGACGTCTAGTGAGGATAGAAAATTAAAACGATTTAGATACATAGCAATAACATACAAGTAATGAAGGGCTAATAACACTGGATCATCATATTTGAAAAGAAGATCAAAGAATTAGTGACAAATTTTTTGGTAAATTAAACTAATAGAAAAAAATACAACAGTAAGAAAGTCCATCCAAAGAGAGGCAAGAAAAAGGGATAAAGAACACAAACAAGAACAGCATTATCTCACTTATTTGTGGAATCTAAAAAGAGTTGAGCTCATAGAAGTAGAGATTAGAATGGTGGTTACCAGAGGCTATGGGTGGAGAGGGAGGGAATGGAGCATGGTTGGTCAAAGGGTACAAAGTCTCAGGTAGACAGGAGGAATAAGTTATAAGATCTATTGCATGACAAAGTGACTATACTCAATAATAATGTGTATTTTGAGATAACTAAGAGAGTAAATTGAAAGGGTCTCTCCACAAAAAAATAAGTAAATGAGGTAACAGATATATTAATTAGCTTTATTCAATCATTCCACATTGTTTACATGGATCAAAATATTGCGGCCGGGTGTGGTGGCTCACGCCTGTAATCCCAGCACTTTGGGAAGCCAAGGATCACTTGAGGTTGGGAATTCAAGATCAGCCTGGCCAACATGGTGAAACCTAGTCTCCACTAAAAATACAAAAATCATCTGTGCATAGTGGTACATGCCTGTAATCCAAGCTACTTGGGAGGCTGAGGCAGGAGAATCACTTGAACCCGGGAGGCAGAGGTTGTAGTGAGCTGAGATGATGCCACTGCACTCCAGCCTGGGCAACAGAGCCAGACTCTGTCTCAAAGAAATAAAGATACAAACAAACAAAAAACATTGCATTGAACTCTATAAATGTATCTAATTATGATTTGTCAATTGAAAATTATATTAATTTTAAAACCACATGGCTAGACAGGAGATTTAGGATCAAATATATCAGCATTTACATTAAATGTAAATGGTCTGGGAGTAATGTCAGTGAAAATGGCAGCTCCAAAAACGTGTCCCTTCACAAAAACAACAATTAAGCTGGCAAAAAACTAACAGAATTCATATTTTTATAAATCTAGAATATAACCAAAAACTTAAAACAAAGGATGCTTAATGAAGAAAGAAACTGCTAAATTTGGGTAAAAGAGAATTGTAGAATTTTCTTACCTGCCTATAAACCCCTCATGTCCTGGCTCAGAAGCAGCCAGGGCAACAGCAGCTCATCTTCTCAGGGTGGTTTGCTGGTGCCAGAGGGAGTAAAAAAGCTGTTGTCATCAAAGAACTGTGCTTGCGAATCTCGACCTATCTGACAGCTCTCTGAGGGATCAGCTCAGGAGCTTGCCTTTGTTTTGTTCACCCTGCCCCTGCCCTCCCTTCCCGGTGTCCTACCCCCAACAAACACATACACAGAATTCTCTGCAGGATCAAACAGCCTCCTGGGCAGCATACATGGAAAGTATTTAAAGGCATTTACTTGTCACAACCATCTAGGTCAACAGATAATAGAAGGGGAAAACAGTAGACAGGCTGAAACACCTAGGAAGAAAAAGGCTAAGGAAGGAAACGTGGGGAAATGAGAACTTTAAAAAACTCCCACATATACTAAGGAATTCAAACAGCCACATGTATTTCTAGATGTATGCTCAGATGAGACCTGAGACGACCCTAAGCTTTCACCTCTGGCTGATCATTAGGCTTCACATGAGCAGGAAGTAAAAGCTAAGGCAGAGTTGTAAATGACCTGGCTAAGTGTTGCAGCAGTGCTCTAGCTGACCCACAGCCAGCTTGCAAAGAACAGGAGGGTCTTCTTTCTCTTTCTTTCTCTTTCTTTCTCTCTCTCTTTTGGCTTAAGGAATTTAAGAAAGTCTGTCAAAACACTAGCTGACCACTAAACTAACATAACAAAGACTTCTGTGGCCACATATGACAAAGGTCTTTACAAAAGTCATTACAAAAGTAGTTTAGAAAAGTCACTAAACAACTATAACACATAACGAGCAGCTACAACAAACCCTAGGGAGAAGAAAGAACCTAGTCTCCTGTATTATAATATTTATTCAAATTTTCCAGTTTTTAACAAAGAAGTATGAGTCATGCAGAAAAACAAGAAGTATGACCCTTTCACAGGAAAAGGTAAATTAACAGAAACTTTCCCTAAGGAAGCCCAGACTGTGGATTTACTAGACAAAGACCTTAAATCAACTGTCTTAAATATTCTCAAAGAGCTAAAGGAAACCAGGAGAACAATGCCTCAGAACTAGAGAATATCAATAAAGAGATAGAAATTATAAAATAAGGCCAAATAGAATTCTGGAAATGCAAAGTACTGTAACTAAAATGAAAAATTCACCATAGGATCAAGACGAAACTTGAGCAGGTAGAATAATCAGTGAACTTGAAGGTAGGTCCGTTAAAATTCTCCTGACTAAACAGCAGAAAAAAGATAAGGAAAATGAGCTTAATTTGAACAATATGATCAATAAATTCGATCTACTAGGCATATACAGGCCTTAGAAAGAGCAGCTACAGAATGCACCTTCATTTCAAGCCAGGTGGAATATTCACAATTTATACCATTTATGACCACAAAGGAAGATTTAACACATTTTGAAAGACTAAAAGTATTTAGTGATGATGTGACCACAATGCTAAGTCAGAAATAAATAACAAAGAGGTAAGTTAAAATACACATATGTTTGGAAAGTAAGATATAAACTACTAAATAACCCTGAAGCTAAAGGAGAAATCATAATGGAAACATTAAAATTAAAATAAGTTTAAAATATTTTAACTGAATGATAAGGGAAATATTACATATCAAAACATGGTGAGATGCAGCCTAAACAGTGCTTAGAGGAAAACTGATAGCCTTAAAAGCATATATTATGAAAGATAAAAGCCTGAAAGTTGATGAACTAAAAATTCATCTCAAGCAATGAAAGAGAGTTCTTTTTGCCCCACATCCTCCACAGCATTCGGCGTTGAGAGTTTTTTGTTTCATTTGTTCTGTTTGGGATTTTCTCCATTCTAGTAGCTGGTTGTGGTAGCTCATTGTTGTTTTCATTTGCCATCCCAATGGCACATCACATGGAGCATATTTTCATGTGCTTATTTGCCATCTGCAAGCCTCCTTTGGTGAGGTGTCTGTTCAGATCTTTTGCCATGTTTTAATTGGGTTGTTTTCTTATTGTTTAAATTTAATAATGGTTCTTTAAGTGTTTAGATACAAGTCATTTATCAGATATACATTTTCTCCTCCCAGTCTGTAGCCTGACTTTTTCATTCTCTTGACAGTGTCTTTCACATGTAGACATTTTTTCATTTTAATAAAGCTCAGTTAACTAATTTTTCTATTTTTACAAATTGTGCTTTTTGTATTATATCTAAAAACTCATTGCCAAGCCCAAGATCATCTGGATTTTCTCCTGTTGTCTTCTAAAAGTTTCATAGTTTTATGCTGTACATTTGGGCCTATGATCCACTTTAAGTTAATTTTTGTGAAAAGCATAGGGCCTATAAGGCCTGTGTCTAGATTCCCTTTTTTTCCCCCCCCCGCTTTGGTGCTGTTTAGTGAAAAGATGACATTTTCTCTATTGAACTGCCTTTGCTCTTTTGTTGAAGATCAGTTGACTATGTTTATGGGGGTCTATTTTCAGACAATTTTGTTCTATCAATTTATTTGTCTATCTTTTCACCAATTCCACACTGTCCTGATTATTGTGGCTTTACAGTAAGTCTTGCATAAAAGTTGGGAAGAGTCAGTCCTCTAACTTTGTTGTTTGTCAATATTGTGTTGTCTCCTCTGGGTATTCTCCCTTTCCATATAAACTGTAGAATCAGTTTGCCAACATCCACAAAATAAAGTGGTGGGAATTTGATTAGGATTGCGTTAAATCTATAGATAAAGTTGGGAAGAACTGACATCTTAAGAATATTGTCTTCCTTTTCATGAATGTGGAATATCTCTCGACTGATTTAGATCTTCTTTCATTTCCTCGAATTTTATAGTTTTCCTAATATACATCTTGTATATGTTTTATTAGATTTACACCCAAGTATTTCAGTTTCTGGTGCTAATATAAATAGTACTCGGTTTTTCACTTTAAATCCGAATTGCTCATTGCTGGTATACAGGGGAGAAAAACGGTTTTTGCCTGGTAAACTTAACATCCTTCAAATTTGCTGTTAGGACATGCTTGCATTGCTATAAAGAAATACTTGAGATTGGGTAAGTTATTTTAAAAAAAAAGAGGTCTAATTGGCTCATGGTTCTATCGGCTGTACAGAAAGCATGGCAGCCTCTGCTTCTGGGGAGGCCTCAGGAAGCTTCCCATCATGGCAAACAGCAAAGTGGGAGAAGCCATATCACATGGCCGAAGCAGAAGCAAGAAAGAGACTCTGTGGAGGGGGAGGTGCTACACACTACTGATGACTAGATCTCGTCTGAACTCTGAGTGAGAGCTCACTCATCACCAAAGGGCTGGCCCAAGCCATTCATGAGGATCCGCCCCCATGACTTAAACACCTCCCAGCAGGCCCCACCTCTAGCATTGGGGATTACATTTCAACATGAGATTTGGGCACGAAAAAATACCCAAACTATATCATTGCTATAATGACTTATTAGTTCCAGAGGTTTTTTGTCGATTATTTGGGATTTTCTGCATAGATATCATGTCATCTGAGGACAAACACAGCTTCATTTCTTCTCCTCCAATCTGTGTATCTTATACTTTCTTTTTCCTTTCATGTTTTAATGCGTTAGCTAGGACTTCCAGCATGGTGTTAATTGGGAGTGGTAAGGGGACCTGCTCACCTGTTGCTTCTCACCATGAAGTATGATGTTAGTAGTAGTTTTTTTGTAGATGTCCTTAATCAGTTTGAGGGTATTCCCCTTTATTCAAAGTTTGCTGAGAGTTTTTATGATGAACGGAGTTGTATTTTGTCAAATACTTTTTTGTTTTCTGTTGATACGACCACATGAGTTTTCTTTAATTGAATGGATTATGTTAATTGACTTTTAAGGGGAAAGCTTATATTAATTGATTTTGAATGTCCAATCAGCCTTGTTTGTATTACTGAGAGTTCTCCAGATAAACAGAATAGGATAGGGTGTGTGTGTGTGTGTGTGTGTGTGTGAGAGAGAGAGAGAGAGAGAGAGAAATTTTAAGGAATTGGTTCACATGAGTGTGGAGGCCGGCAAGTACAAAATCAAATCCACAGTGTGGAAGCTGACCTAGGGAAGAGATGATGTTCCAGCTTGAGTCCAGATATAATTTGGAGGCATAATTCCATCTTCCTCAGGGGACCTCAGTCTGTCTTTTCTTATGGTCTTCAGCTGATTGGATGAGGCCCACCCACATTTTGGAGGAGGATCTGCTTTACTTAAAGTCCAATAACTTAAATGTTAATCCTGCCCCAAAAAAAAGTAACTTCACAACATCCAGACTGATGTTTGACCAAATATTGGGTTCCAAGGCCTAGCCAAGTTGACAAGTAAAATCAGCCATCACATTTGCATACCTTGGATAAATCTCAATGGTTATATTATTTTTTATACATGGTTGGATTTCATTTGCCAATATTTCATTAACATTAGATTTTACACCGTCAATGTAGAAGGTAAGGAATCTTTGAAAAAGACAATGACAACTCATCCATACCTGTTTTTCTCCTTCCTTTGGACTCCTGCTAGACTGTGTTTCCCAGTGCCATCACATGTGGATCGAGATCTGTTACCAATTCTGTTCAATGAGTAATGTGAATAAGTCAAACAGTACCTTGAAGAGATGTGATGCTGTAACAAAAAATAATATTATGTGGTTCATGCCTGTAATCCCAGCACTTTGGGAGGCGGAGGCAGAAGGATCACTTGAACCCAGTAATTCAAGATCAGCCTGGGAAACAGAGCAAAATTCCATCTCTAGAAAAAAAATTAAAAATTAGCCAAGCATGGAGACAGATACCTGTAGTCCCAGCCAACAGGGAGGCTGAGGTGGAAGGATCACCTGAGCCTGCAGAAGTGGAGGCTGCAGCGAGCTGAGATCATACCACTGCACCCTAGCTTAGGCAACAAAGTGAGACTCTAGCTCAAAAAAATAAAATAAAAAACTTGCCTTAGAAGATGAGGGGCAGTTATGAGGAACCCGGTGTCAGGCTGGAGGGCTGCAGACGCTTGTCACGCCTTAATAAATTAGTTGTTAAAATTTGGAAGGCAGAGTCCCTGCCTATTCAGCCTGCAGCTCCAGGGTAAGAGATTGCAAAATCCAGTACTAAGAGTTTGTTGGCTACTATTAGCTCCCTTCATTAATTAACCAGAGAAAAGAGGTTAGGTCAGAGAATTGGTGGTTTTGCAAGCAAAAATTTTAAAGAATAGAGAATATCCAAAAATCACAGTGAAGGAGTGGAAAAGCTGACTTCTTCTAGAGCCCAAACAAGACTGGACACCAAGAAAGGTTTTGGATGACAAGGGGGATGGCCAAGGTCTGATTGGCAGTGTGGCCTTTCCATCCATGGCCTCTTTCATAGATAACCTAATTTTTAATGGATTATTTTTGTGGACACATAGTAATTTTATATTAATGTACTGATGGGGCATGCATGATATTTTGATACATGCATAGAATGTGTAGTGATCAAATCGGGGTAGTTAAAATATCCATCATCTCAAAATTTATCATTTCTTTGTGTTGGGAACATTTCAAATCTTCTCTTCTAGCTATTTGGAAGTATACAATAAATTCTTGTTAAGGAGTGCATGCCCAAGATGGCCAAACAGGAACAGCTCCAGCCTCCAGCTCCCACCGTGAGCAACACACAAGATGGGTGATTTCCGCATTTTCAACTGAGGTACCAGGTTCATCTCACTGGGGCGTGTCGGACAGTTGGTGCTGGTCTGTGGGTGTAGCCCGACCAGTGAGAGCTGAAGCAGGATGAGGCATCGCCTCACCTGGGAAGTGCAAGGGGGAAGGGAATTCCTTTTCCTAGCCAAAGGAAATTGAGACACATAACACCTGGAAAATTGGGTAACTCCCACCCTAATACTCTGCTTTACCAAGGGTCTTAGCAAATGGCACACCAGGAGATTATACCCACACCTGGCCCAGAGGGCCCCACGCCCACGGAACCTCCCTCATTGCTAGCACAGCCGTCTGAGATCTAACTGCAAGGCAGCAGCGAGGCTGGGGGAGGCACACCTGCCATTGCTGAGGCTTAAGTAGGTAAACAAAGCCGCTGGGAAGCTAGAATTGAATGGAACCCACCACCGCTCAAGGAGGCCAGCCTGCCTCTGTATGTTCCTCCTCTGGGGACAGGGCATAGCTAAACAAAAAGCACCAGAAACCTCAGCAGAGGTAAATGCCCCTGTCTGACGGCTCTGAAGAGAGCAGTGGATCTCCCAGCACAGAGGTTGAGATCTGAGAATGGACAGACTGCCTGCTCAAGTGAGCCCCTGACCCCTGAGAAGCCTAACTGGGAGACATCCCCCACTAGCTGCAGACCGACACCTCACACCTCACACGACGGGGTACACCCCTGCGAAGAAGCTTCCAGAGCAAGAATCACACAGCAACACTTGCTGTTCAGCAATATTCTATCTTCTGCAGCCTCTGCTGCTGATACCCAGGCAAACAGGTCTGGAATGCACCTCAAGCAAACTCCAACAAACCTGCAGCTGAGGGTCCTGACTGTTAGAAGGAAAACTAACAGAAAGGACACCCACACCAAAACCCCATCAGTATGTCACCATCATCAAAGACCAAAGGCAGACAAAACCACAAAGATGAGGAAAAAGCAGTGCAGAAAAGCTGAAAATTCAAAAAATCAGAGCGCATCTCCCCCTCCAAAGGAATGCAGCTCATCACCAGCAATGGAACAAAGCTGGATGGAGAATGCCTTTGATGAGTTGAGAGAAGAAGGCTTCAGCCGATCAAACTTCTCAGAGCTAAAGGAGGAACTACATAACCAGAGCAAAGAAAGTAAAAACCTTGAAAAAAGATTTGACGAATGGCAAACTAGAATAACCAATGTAAAGAAGTCCTTAAAAGAACTGATAGAGATGAAAACCATAACACGAGAACTACGTGACAAATGCACAAGCTTCAATAACCGACTGGATCAACTGGAAGAAAACGTATCAGCAATTGAAGATCAAATAAATGAAATGAAGCAAGAAGAGAAGCATAGAGAAAAAAGAGTAAAAAGAAATGAACAAAGCCTCCAAGAAATATGGGATTATGTGAAAAGACCAAATCTACATCTGATTGGTGTGCCTGAAAGTGATGGGGAAAATGGAACCAAGTTGGAAAACACTCTGTAGGATATCATCCAGGAGAACTTCCCCAACCTAGTAAGGCAGACCAACATTGAAATTCTGGAAATACAGAAAACGCCACAAAGATACGCCTCAAGAATAGAAACCCCAAGACACATAATTGTCAGATTCACCAAAGTTGAAATGAAGGAAAAATGTTAAGGGCAGCCAGAGAGAAAGGTCAGGTTACACACAAAGGGAAGCCCATCAGACTAACAGCAGATCTCTCAGCAGAAACTCTCCAAGTCAGAAGAGAGTCAGGGCCAATATTCAACATTCTTAAGAAAAGAATTTTCAACCCAGAATTTCACATCCAGCCAAACTAAGTTTCATAAGTGAAGGAGAAATTAAATCCTTTACAGACAAGCAAATGCTGAGAGATTTTGTCACCACCAGGCCTGCCCTACAAGAGATACTGAAGGAAGCACCAAACATGGAAAGGAACAACAGGTACCAGCCATTGCAAAAACATGTCAAAATGTAAAGTCCATTGACGCTAGGAAGAAACTGCATCAACTAACGAGCAAAATAACCAGCTAATATCATGATGATAGGATCAAGTTCACACATAACAATATTAACCTTAAATGTAAATGGACTAAATGGTCCAATTAAAAGATACAGACTGGCAAACTGAAAAGAGTCAAGACCCATCAGTTTTCTGTATTCAGGAGACCCATCTCACATGCAGAGACACACATAGGCTCAAACGAAAGGGATGGAGGAAGATCTACCAAGCAAATGGAGAACAAAAAAAAAGCAGGGGTTGCAATCCTAGTCTCTGATAAAACAGATTTTAAACCAACAAGGATCAAAAGAGACAAAGAAGGCCACTACATAATGGTAAAGGGATCAATCAAACAAGAAGAGCTAACTGTACAAAATATATATGCACCCAATACAGGAGCACCCAGATTCATAAAGCAAGTCCTTAGAGTCTTACAAAGAGACTTAGACTTCCATACAATAACAATGGGAGACTTTAACACCCCACTGTCAACATTAGACAGATCAATGAGACAGAAAGTTAACAAGGATCTCCAGGAATTGAACTCAACTCTACACCAAGTGGACCTAATAGACATCCACAGAACTCTCCACCCCAAATCAACAGAATATACATTCTTCTCAGCACCACATTGCACTTATTCCAAAATTGACCACATAGTTGGAAGAAAAGCACTCCTCAGCCAATGAAAACTGTGCAATCAAACTAGACTATAGTGCAATCTGTGCAATCAAACTAGACTATAGTGCAATCAAACTAGAACTCAGGACTAAGAAACTCAATCAAAACCGCTCAACTACATGGAAACTGAACAACCTGCTCCTGAATGACTATTGGGTACATAACGAAATGAAGGCAGAAATAAAGATGTTCTTTGAAACCAATGAGAACAAAGATACAACATACCAGAATCTATGGGACACATTTAAAGCAGTGTGTAGAGAGAAATTTATAGAACTAAATGCCCACAAGAGAAAGCAGGAAACATTTAAAATTCACACCCTAACATCACAATTAAAAGAACTAGAGAAGCAAGAGCAAACACATTCAAAAGCTAGCAGAAGGCAAGACATAACTAAGATCAGAGCAGAACTGAAGGAGATAGAGACACAAAAAAACCCTCCAAAAAATCAATGAATCTAGGAGCTGCTTTTTTGAACAGATCAACAAAATTGACAGACCGCTAGTAAGACTAATAAAGAAGAAAAGAGAGAAGAATCAAATAGATGCAATAAAAAATGATAAAGGAGATATCACCACCGACCCCACAGAAATACAAACTACCATCAGAGAATACTAAAAACACCTCTAAGCTAATAACCTAGAAAACCTAGAAGAAATGGTAATTTCCT